>NW_024467061.1:0-59186 GCF_017591425.1 Ochotona curzoniae
CAAATGCCCTTATTGGCCCCTGAGCAGAGACCAAAGCTGGTATCAGAGACTCAGTCCAGGTTTCCCAAATGAGCAGTGAGAATCCCATCACTCGAGCCATCATCTCTGGCTACCTTGGTTTGCATTAATGGGAAACAGGGCTCAGGAGTTGGATTTCTGACCCCAACCCAGGCATTCTGATAAGAGCTATGAGCATCATAACTGCTAGGTCAAACACCCACTCCTTAGTCATATTTTCTCAGTCTTAAGTGTTGGTGGAAACAGTGGAGCCCACTCCGTAGTACTGTTTAGCTGAGCCACACAGCAGCTGACGAGGGCCCAGGGATGGATGCGATCTATATTTTGTTATCATTGGATACCTTGTAATTGCACACTTTATGGTCATGCATGTTTTATTCTCTCGTTACGTTTTCCAGGGGAATAACCAATTGGCTGATAGAGTAACAAACGAAGAGTAACCTGACTCCGTTGACCCACTCAGCTCTGCGTAGGAACATGGGAAGTAGCAGCAGTTGGCTTTGAAACGGGGGAATAAGTATGGAATAGCTCTTTTCATGGTTGCCTTCTTTTATTTCTTTGCATGTCTATTTCCAGACCAGTTGAAAACAGCAGGTTGTTCCTGTTTGAAAACACAGAATCGGAGTTATCGGAACAGGTGCTCTAAGTGACTGGTCATATTTCTGCTCCATCTTCAGATTGCTGACTATGTAAGTACTGGTGCGTAAGAAACATCTGTTTTCAAATCGCAAACACATAATTATGCTGGGGGGAACCATCATTCTTAAACGCAGGATTGGCATTTGGGATGTGTTTAGCATTAAGCTATACATTATTTGGATTATGTGGGTTTGCTCCAATAAATAGATTTCTCTGGAAAAATCATAGAAGTAACAAAATGGTAGATTGTATTTGGTTTCCCCAGTGAAGCCACTGAAAGTATTTTGCTGTGTTTAATTATCAAACCGCCCTTACTTATATATTCATTTTCTTACTTGTGAAACGATCTGGCCCAGAAAGGTATAGTTTATTTTTTTTCATCTTTCAAAGCTTACATAACAGATACAGAAAGGAAAATTTCATTTTAGCATGAAAATGTAGACGAGTCCTTCTGAGACCCATGAAATTAAAACTTTTTTTGTTCTCTTAATTTTAAGTCAATGTCCCATTTTCATTGGAGAACTGTATCTTCTTTTAGTTAAGTGAAACAGATGAGTAGTATGTGGCTGGCAGGGCTTTTACATTCATCACTACAATTAGACTATTCTATTATAATACAACTAGAAAGTCATTTTAAGTTTCACAAATTAAGTATCATGTATAGATAATAAACATGAAATTATTTTGCATGACTTGATTCTGCTTCACGCCCAGTTGAATGATGCATAGATAAGAAATTATGGATAAATAATAAAGATTTAAATTTTAAGAGCATTAGAATTCAAAAGGCTACAGAAAAATAATTCATAAAAATTGTATATGTCTTATCCAGTTAGTTAAAGCTATTTAGGAAGAGCTTTTAGAGGACATTTTGGCTACTACCGTATAGTTCGCATATCCTCAGGGATGATCATACTCTTGCTGTCGCACATTAAGGATTTCTGTGTATTAATCTGAAATTAAATGTTACGTAAATCAATGAAGAGTCCGAATTCTAGCTCTATAAAAGACACAAAATTATGACAATATTTCAAAAGCTTTTTGGAAAATGAAACTATACAGTGCAAAAACTTCCACAGTTTTATAATAATATGCATTTTCTCATGAACTTGTTGAAGAACCCTCATGTTGTTTTGCTGCTCTATGCACAACGCAACCTTGTCTTTTTGATTCCTTGTGTTTTGATGATAAGTCGGACAATTACTAAACACCTTAATCAACTATTGATCCACTATTTTTCTTGTGTTCCAATATAATGCAACTGTTTTTTAATAAATCCCTTAGCTGACAGATGTTATCTGTGTAACAAGAAATCTTCTAAATGAAAGCAAAAAAAGATAAAGCAGACAACAAACTCTCTATAAATACCATCCATTCTAATTAGTCTCTCCACACCATAAAACAACAATCAGCTGCTAGATTTTATTCAGCAGGAGTAGATCAGAATGTGACTAAATTTGTAACTGACGCAATGACTTTAAAGCATACACGAACCAAAGGAAAAGTTAGTTACTGTGCCTCTACTGATGTGCATTCCTATGGATAGAACTGCCTGAGAAATGGAATCTGCCCTCCCTGGTTTCCATTGGAAAGAAGGCTGTGGGGAGGAATGGTCTGGGGCAAGGAGAGTCTGTTGCTGGAGCCTGTGTTCGCACTGGTGCTCCAGATAAGGACCCTTGGCAAGCTGTCTCCAGCATTGCTCACTGGCTCGGGGGTCACACTTGACTGAGCCCAATTCATGAGGATCCCTCACAGCCTGGGACCAGACACAGTGTAAGGCCACATTGGTTTAGCGTTACCACTACTCAGAGTTCCTGTGAGAATTAAATGAAACAGTGGTTGTGAAAATTATTTTTAAATTGTAAATATGAATATTAAGTATTGTTTGATGTGACACATTAGCAGGAACATGGACTTTAAAATCTAGTATATCTGAATTCAGGATTCATCTATGTTGTAAGCATTAGACTCAATTTTCTCGTCTAGCCAATGGGTATGCTTCTTCCCACTTAATGGCTACCAGCCAGTTCTAAGAAACTTTAGAAGGTGGCATTGGACATCGTCTCACGAACATCTCACAGTCAGTACAGTAAAGGGCTATCTGACAGCACTGTGTGCTCGAGTGCTTGATTTGGGCAGATCCAAGAGAACATGGCCATTGCTAAACGCCAGGCTCCCTTGAGCTGTGAAGTCCCTGGAGGGCTGTTAGTTATTTTATCAAATGAAATAAATGGCTCTCCTGGAATGAAGTTACTTGTGTCAACATGACCAGTCTGTGTCAACCTCATGGGCAAATTTCGAGGAAAGACAAGTCATCAGAATGTCAAAGTGCTCATCTGCTATCATATGTAATTGTCATAATTATGGGCCAGGGCAAAAAGCTCAATCCACCATGTGACAAGTATGTTTTCTTTCTCATGGCAGACCTATGTAAATTGTCAAATAACAATCAGAAGGTGGCATGATGAGCATGGAGTTAGATGAGTCAAATAAACGTTTAACATCATTGGGCTGAAATTGTTAGGTGGATTTCTCTCAACAGGAACCAATCACCTGGTCAAAATAGACTTGAATCATTTGACTCTTTCCCCTCAGTAGTGCCTGGCTGGGTAAGTCAGCATTTACCTCTGTGTTTTTTTATCTTCACATCCATGTCTGATTATTTTTCCCATCAACTGGTGTAAGAATAACTTGGGTGGGGCCAACTTTATGGCAAAATAGGTTAAACTACTACCTGCACAGTAACATCTCATGTACTCCACTTCTGATCAAGTTCCTTGTTAATGTGCTGGGGAAAGCAGCAGAAGATGGCCATAGCATTTTTTTTTTAAATTTTATTTATTTTTATTGGAAAGGTAGATATACAGAGAGGAGAAGAGACAAAAGGAGGAAGATCTTCTGTTGATTCATTCTCCAAATGGTCACGATGGCCGGAGCTGAACCAATCTGAAGCCAGGAACCAGAAGCTTCTTCCGGGCCTCCCATGCAGGTGCATGGTCCCAAGGCTTTGGGCTGTCCTCAACTGCTTTTCCAGGCCACAGCAAGGGAGCTGGAAGGGAAGCAGGGCTGCCGGGATTAGAACCGGTGTCCATATGGGATCCTGATGCATGCAAAGTGAGGATCTTATCCATTAGGCTACTGTGCTGGGCCCTGGCCCAAGTGTTTTTGTGGGGCTCTTGTCACCCACATGGGAGACCCAGAAGGAGTTTCAGGCTCTCTAGTTTCCACCTTGATTAGCCCTGGCCATTGCAGCCATTTAGGAAGTGAATCAGTGCGTGGAAGATCTCTCCCCCAACCTCTCCCAGTCTCTGTGTTGTTCTGCCTGTCAAATAAATAAATCCTAAAAATAATAATAATAATAAAGAAAAATCAAATCAATGGTTCTATCAGATTTTTCAGGCCTAGAAACCATTATACTTTCAGATGACTTTAAGATAAAATAGCTCTTCATTTAGCCATAGCCACCAACCTCCGGGTTTATTTCTCCAAAAATGGTGTTGGTTTTCTCAATGCCTGAATTCTTTGGGGTCCCTCTCGGATCCCCCCACCAAGTACTGGCTCACAGGATTAAGTCATGTGACACTTTGAAAGTTATCTTTCTGGCACGTGGAGGGTGCTCAGTAAATGTTAATTTCCTGTTCCCCTTCCTTTCTGTGCAATGTAACAGATATTAAGACTTTTATGAACCCTTGCCTATGCTCCTGGGATTATAGAGATTAACACAAAATAGGGTGCAGCCCTTAAGAAGTTCAGAGCATGTTAATGGAGAGAGACATATAAGTGAGCAATGTCTGGGTGACCATTATAATAATAATTTCTTTTTTTTTTTTTTTTTTTTTTTTTATTGTTGCTTACATTGTATTATGTAGTACAGTTTTATAGGCGCTGGGGATTCCCCCCACCCCTCCCATAACCCTCCCCCCATGGTGGATTCCTCCACCTTGTTGCATAACCATAGTTCAAGTTCAGTTGAGATTCATTGCTTGCAAACACATGCCTAGCATAAAGTTCAGCGTCTTATTGTCCAGATAAGTTCAGTGGCCTCTTGGGGAGACCTTCTATGGTCTGAAGATAGGTCTAACAGAGTAGAGATCCGGTCAGTTAAAAGCCCCAACAAGGCCTCAGTGTCAATATACAACATTATGGAATTAATTGACATAGTAATGGGTAGACAATATGTTAAAAATAATGCAAGTTCCATTCTTCGAAACATCTGGGTTGAGACAGTATCAATGACAGGTTCAGAAAATAACCAACAACCAAACAAAAAATTACAGGTTAAATCAAGGCAAACATGTGGTATCTAATCTTTTGGGATTCACTCATTTCCCTTAGCATTATAGTTTCCAGTTGTGCCCATTTAGCCACAAAGAACTGCATTTTGTTTTTTTTAATAGCTGAGTAGTATTCCATGGAGTAGATGAACCAAAGCTTTCTTATCCAATCTTCTGCTGATGGGCATTTCGGTTGCTTCCATGTTTTTGCAATTACTGATTGTGCTGCAATGAACATAGGGATGCATGTTGGTTTGTCGTAAAACAGGTGTTTTGGATATATTCCTAGGAGTGCTATTGCTGGGTCATATGGTATGCAGATTTTGAGTTGTTTGAGTGTTCTCCAGACTGATTTCCATAAAGGCTGTACCAATTTGCAGCTCCACCAGCAGTGGAGTAGGGTTCCCTTTTCCCCGCATCCTCGCCAGCAAGCGTCGTTGGTGTTCTTGTTTATGTGGGCCAATCTTACTGGTGTTAGGTGGTACCTCATCGATGTTTTAATTTGGATTTCCCTTATTGCTAGGGAGCTGGAACATTTTTTCATATGTTTGTTTGCCATTTGGACTTGTTCCTTTGTGAAATGTTTGCCCATTTCCCGTGCCCATTTCTTGAGTGGTTTGTTTGTTTTGGTTTTTTGGTTGTTTTGAAGTTCTTTGTATATCCTGGAAATTAGCCCCCTATCGCCTATATCGTGTGCAAAGATCTTCTCCCAATCTGTGGGTTGCTTTTTTACTTTGTTGATTGTTTCCCTTGCTGTACAGAAGCTTCTTAGTTTGATGAGGTCCCATTTGTTTATTCTGTTCTCAACTGCTATTGCTTTTGGTGTCCTTTTTAGAAAGTCGGAACCTACTCCTAGGTCTTGCAGGGTATTTCCTACATTTTCCTGCAAGAGTTTGAAGGTTTCTGGATGTAGGTTTAGGTCTTTTATCCATGTAGATTGGATCTTAGTGTATGGTGATAGATGTGGGTCTATCTTTTTGTTTCTACAGGCTATCAGCCAGTTGTCCCAACAACATTTACTAAAGAGGCCTTCCCACTTGCTTGAGTTGTCATTGGTCTTTTTGTCAAAGATTAATTGGCTGTATTTGTGTGGGTTCCCTTTTGGTGCTTCTATTCTATTCCATTGATCTTCCTTTCTGTCTTTGTGCCAGTACCAGGCTGTTTTGATAACCACTGCTCTATAGTATGTCCAGAGGTCCGGGATTGTGATTCCCCCTGCTAACTTCTTATTTTTCAGGATGGTTCTAGCTATTCGTGGTTTTTTGTGTTTCCAGATGAACTCTTGAATCATTGTATCCAGTTCCGTGAAGAATGTTTTGGGCAATTTGATTGGAATTGCGTTGAAAATGTATATTGCTTGTGGTAGTATAGACATTTTAATAATATTGATTTTGCCTATCCAGGAGCACGGGATGTTATTCCATCTTTTGAGGTTTTGTTCAATTTCCTTTTTAAATAGTTTGTAGTTTTCTTCGAATAGGTCTCCTACGCTTTTGGTTAAATTTATTCCCAAATACTTCATACTTCTCTCTGCTATTTTGAATGGTATCCTGTTGGTTAGATCTTCTTCCATCTTGGTGTTATTTGCGTACACTATGGCTGTTGATTTTCGTTCGTTAATTTTGTACCCCGCCACTCTGCCAAACTCTCGTATAAGTTCTAGCAGTTTCTGTATTGAGTCTCCTGGTTTTTCTATGTACAGGATTATGTCATCTGCATATAGTGAAAGCTTGACTTCTTCGTTTCCTATACGTATGCCTTTGATTTCTTTTTCTTGTCTTATGGCCTCTGCAAGTACCTCTAGGACTATGTTGAATAGCAGTGGTGATAGCGGGCACCCTTGTCTTGTTCCAGATCGCAGTGGGAAGGGTTCTAGCTTTTCTCCATTCAGTATGATACTGGCATTGGGTTTTTCATAAATTGCTTTGATTATGTTGTGGATTTTCCCATCTATGCCTACTTTGGCTAGAGTTTTTAGCATGAAGAGGTGTTGGATTTTGTCGAAAGCTTTTTCTGCATCTATTGAAACTATTATGTGGTTCTTGTTTTGCAGTTTTTGGATGTGGTTTATAACATTTATGGATTTCCGAATGTTGAACCATCCCTGCATTCCAGGGATGAATCCTACTTGATCCGGATGAATGATCTGTCTGATGATTTTTTGAATTCTATTGGCTAGGATTTTGTTGAGAATTTTAGCATCAATGTTCATCAGAGAAATAGGTCTGTAGTTTTCCTTCTCTGATGGTTCTCTGTCCGGTTTTGGGATTAAGGTGATGTTAGCTTCATAGAATGAGTTTGGGAGGGTTGCTTCCTCCTCTATTGTTTTGAAGAGCTTGTAGAGGATTGGGGTTAATTCTGTTCGGAATGTTTTGTAGAATTCTGTAGTGAAGCCGTCTGGGCCTGGGCTTTTTTTCGTTGGGAGATCTTTGATGACTGTTTCAATCTCTGCCTCGGTTATGGGTTTATTTAATTCTGCAGTTGCCTCCGGACTGAGTTTTGGTAAGTGGTGGGAGTCCAAGAACTTTTCTATTTCTTGGTGGTCCTCAAATTTGTGGGAGTACAGTTCTTTGTAGTAATTTCTAATTATTTTCTTAATGATTGCAGTGTCTGTTGTTATGTTGCCTTTTTCATCTTTAATGCTATTGATTCTCACTTTCTCTTGTTTTTTTTTGGTCAATCGGGCCAGTGGAGTGTCTATTTTGTTTATTTTCTCAAAAAACCAACTTTTTGATTTGTTGATTTTATGTATAGTTTTTTTGATTTCTATTTGGTTTATCTCCTCCCTTGTTTTGATGATTTCTTGTTTCCTATTGTGTGTGGGACTCTTCTGCTGCTGTTTTTCCAGATCCTGGAGGTGTGAGGTTAGTTCCTGTATTTGGCGTCTTTCTTGGGCCTTGACATGGGCTCCGATTGCGATGAATCTACCTCGTAGCACTGCTTTGGCGGTGTCCCACAAGTTTTGGAATGTTGTATCAGAGTTTTCATTGGTTTCCATAAATTTTTTGATCTCATCTTTAATTTCTTCTCTGACCCATTGTTCGTTTAATAGCATGTTGTTCAATTTCCAAGAGTGCCTATACTTCCTGGGGAGTTTTGAGTTGTTGATTTCCAGTTTCATCCCATGGTGGTCTGAGAGGGTACATGGTATGATACTAATGTTTTGGAAGTTGTTTAGATTCGCTTTATGTCCTATCATGTGGTCGATTCTGGAGAAGGTGCCATGCACCGCTGAGAAGAAGGTATAGTCTGTGGACTTAGGATAAAAAGTTCTATATATGTCTACTAAGTCCAGTTGTTCTATTGTTTGTGTGAGCTCTGTTGTTTCTTTGTTGAGTTTTTGTTTCGTAGACCGGTCCATTGTTGTTAGAGGTGTGTTGAGATCGCCTACAAGAATTGTGCGGGTGTCTATGTCTTCCCTTAAGTCTGTAAGTAATTGCTTTACGTAAGTAGGTGCATTAAGATTCGGTGCATAAACATTAATGATGGTGATTGCTTCTTGATGGATCATTCCTTTCACCAGTATAAAATGGCCTTCCCTGTCTCTTTTGATGTTAGTTAGAATGAAATCTATCTCGTCTGAAATTAGGATAGCTACCCCAGCTTTTTTTTCTCGTCTATTGGCGTGAAATATCTTTTTCCATCCCTTCACTTTCAGTTTCTTTGCATCCTTTCTGGTTAGATGCGTTTCTTGTAGGCAACAGATGGTTGGGTCTTGTTTGATGATCCATTCTATTAATCTCTGTCTTTTGATTGGTGAATTTAGACCATTTGTGTTGAGAGTTAAAATTGAGAGGTTGCAATTTTGCCCTGCCATGTGATTGTGTTGTGTGTGTGTTGTTGCCTATGTAATTGTCTTGTTGGTGCGGCCTTTAGTTTGGAGACCTTCTTATTTGCCAACTTTGTTTGTGATTTGCCTCCTTTTTGTCCGGGACTAGCGCATTTCTAAGGAGACTTTGCAGAGCTGGTTTTGTGTAGACATATTCTTCTAGTTTTTCTTTGCTATTGAAGTATCTGATTTCGTTCTCATATACAAATGAGATCTTTGCTGGGTAGATTATTTTTGGTTGACAGTTGTTTTGTTTCAGGACTTGGAAGATCTTTGTCCATTCTCTCCTTGCTTGTAGTGTCTCTTCGGAGAAGTCAGCAGTGATTCTGATGGGTTTTCCCCTGTATGTGATCTTTTCTCTACTTCGTACTTGTCTCAGGATTCCTTCTTTGTCTTCATTGGAGTAGAACTTGAGCACCGTGTGTCTGGGTGAAGATCTCTTTGGATCATGTCTGTTGGGAGTTCTCTGTCCATCCTGTATGCGGGGTGGATTCGTGTTCCAAGTGTTTTGGAAGTTTTCCTGTATAATTTCATCGAGCACTGCTTGCATCCCAGATTCTCTTTCTACTCCCTCGGGGAGGCCGATGATCCGAATATTCAATTTTCTAAGGTAATCCTTCATCTCTTGCATCATTTTATTAGTTTTGCTGAGGTTTGTCTCCAGCTGTTTAATTCGCTGGGCACTTTCATTTTGTGTGTCTTCTGTTTCAGAGATCCTTTCCTCTGCCGCATTTATTCTGTTGATGAGGCTTTCAATCTTATTATCTTGGGCATCCAGTTTGGTTTTGATTTGTTGTATTTCGTTGATTATGAGGTTCTGGAAGTCTTCCAGCTTTGTGTCCACGTCTCTGAGAGATTTTAGCATTATTTTCATCAATTCCTTTGTTGGTAACACTTCCATGTCTTCATCTCGTATCGTCGATATTGATAATGGCTTTTGGCCCTTGTTTGGTGGGGTGCTGGCTCTTTCATCTGGAGCACAACTCTTTCTGGTGGTTTTTCCCATTGCGTTGGTGTATTCTGGTGAGACAAATGGACCCGTGTGTTGAGGGGCTGTCAGGTGCTTTCCTGTAGAGATTGGAGCCTGTAGACGTGGTGTTGCCGGGCGTGGTAATTTTCAAGGCACCGTTGGTGCGTTCTCAGGGCCCGGGGCTGTAGAGCACCACCTTGGGGGCCCAGTGGATTCCAGGCACACTCTGGGCACTTCTTCTACAGGTGTGACACCCCAGGGCGTGGCGGGATGGAGGCGCTCTCTGGGTGTGCTCCCTTCACGGGAATCCGCAGTGCGTAGAAGGTTTTATGTGCTTTCTCCCTGCGTTCTCCGTGTCAGGGACTGCAGGGTTTTTCAGAGCCCACCTGGTGCGTCTCCCACACACGGGACTGTGGGTGAGGCACTTTGCAGGCGTGGCTCTTGTGCAGTGAATCCACCACTAGTGGTGTGTGGGTGTTCAGAGCCCCTGCTCCCGTGTGGCTCCCCCACTCAGGCCCTTAGCGGAGGAGTGGCCCAGGCGCCCTGTTATAATGACTTCACGGCGGCAGGTTCGCACCGTGTCAGTTTGTTGCAGGAGTTCCCCTGACACCTGACACCTGCGCTACGGAGGTGCTGCTGCTGCAGGCGGGGCGCCCAGCCCGCTCGGTGCGGCGATCAGAGTCCTGGTGGTTTCAAGCACTCACCAGGCAGGATGTGGGGGACTCCAGACCCTCGCCAGCTACCTCTGCGCACCGAGCCGCACTGGTCCCCTCAGCGCAGGGACATCCGATGCGCCTTCCCGGGGCCCCCTCAGCCACCAACACAACACCACTGTGCGTAGTTCCACACAGACCCAACAGTTTCGGCCGTCTGCTCCGCGTTCTGAGGCTGGAGCCTCAGCGGGGGGGCAAGAAATGCGGAGGCTGCCACGTCAACCCCCAGCTCACCAAAAGTCCGGCCGCTGCAGTCTGCCTCCACCGCTGCCGAAGGCCTCCCGCCGGTGACGATCCCCCTGATCTCCCCGCCTCCGAGCTGGCCGCGTCTCCCGTCAGGCCGTTTTCAAAAGTGACTCAGCAGGTCTGGAGTGGGATGTCGGTTTCTCTGCCTTTGCCCTGCTCCGTTCTCGTTGTCTATAATAATAATTTCTAGCCTCCTGAGCTGTGGAGATAAATGTGGCCTCATTGCTATTCATGCTACGGTGCTGGTGGATCCCATATGCACACACACAGGGCTGCAGCCTGAGCCAAGGCCTCCCGCAGAGGGGCAGGCCCTAAGAGAGACATGCAGAGAAGACCTTGGAGGCCACCCTTTGTCCTCATTGTCTCAATTAGCATTTTCTCCACCCCCTATGTTTTATTTGAATTATTGGTATTTTCTTATTCTGATCTAAGGTTTATGCAAAACAACTCGAAGTCCCTCCCTGCAGCCTGCTCTTGCCCTTCCTGCCTCTTGCTGGTCGCACCTCTTTCCTATATTGACATTCAAGAGCTCCTAGTGACCTCAAGTACTTTGGAACATTCCCAGAGAACATCACAATTGCTTTCAGGAATGACTCGGGGCTTCCACAGTGGATGTTCTCCTAAGAGACTGGAGGTAGGCAGGCTGCAGCGTTCACTGACGGCTCTTCTGCATCATCTTCCTCCCCTTTCTCAGCAGAAAAATGGTGGCCTAGTCCAGCCTGGGTGCCATCCTTCCCTACAGTGTGCCATCAAGGTCCTGCTTGACCTCTATCCTTTCCTCTTCTCTGTGCTTAAGCACCAGCTGGATTATCAGCTTCCACTTTTGTATCCTCCAACAGTCTTCAGCCTGGGTTTGAATAAATCGTTGACTTCCCTTTGTTGTTATTCTCTGTGTAGCAGCTCACCTTCGGTATCCTGTATTAGTAAGAGCAAGATCCAAGTGGAAAGAAATCAAAGATGGTCATGCAGCAGGATGCTCACAGCTGTGGAAATGATGCATGCCTGTGGTTTGTTCGCATTGGATGGTTGGTTGTTGACTCATAGAAGCCGTGACATCTCTCTTATTCATGAGATGGATGGTGGAGATCAGTTACAATTGCCTATTTCAATGCTGATTAGATAGAAAAATCGATAAAACAAAATTGACTATTTGCTAAACTTATATTTCTTCTTAATTTGCTTGAATAATTTTTCCCACATTTTTCCCCATGGATTTATAACTGCGTTTCTCATCTGTACTATCAGCGTTCAAATAATACATCTGAGCTTTTTGGTTTGAAGGGTCTTGTTATACCACTGATATTTTCCCAAGGTATTCTTTCCCAACATTGACACAATTTTATATTTTATAGGCTCCATATTAAAAAGTCCTAGGAAAGGATTTAAACTGATCTGGTGTAGGTCATGTACCCATTCCTGTCCTACTCAACTGAGATAATTTGAGCCTGCTGCAAATCTTAGGAAAAACATAAGTTGCTGTGAAACACAGGTAATTTCTAGAAAAGTGGCAGCTAGTCAGCTAATAGGAAAACTATCTACTATGTTGATCTCTGGCCAGAATACTCAAAAAGACATTTGTTTAGTTGGCCTCACTGGCCTCTAACTCTATATTCTGTAGTCCTAGGATTTGAAACATTAGCTTGATACATTTATTCATTTATTACCTAAATGAGCTATATATATATATTTGTGGCATGCAGCCTGCTGTTTTGATAATTGTGTGAGAGTACTTCAAATGTTTGTGGACAAGTGGGCCTCACAGGGCAGTGGGTTAAGTCACTGCTTGGAATGCACATTCCATATCAGTGCATGAGTTTGAGCCCCAGTTACTTCCCTTCTCAGGTTGCTTCCTGCTAATGTATTCTGGTAAGCAACCAATGATGGCTCAAGTGCTTGCACCTTGAACCCCTGTCACCCATGTGAGAGAACTGGCTGTGCTCTCTCTGCCTTTGAAGTAGGTTTTAAAATTGATTAACATTTTTACGTTTGTGGAAAATTGAATTGTAAGATTATTTTGGTGCAAATCCACCCCAACATTTTCCATGAATTTTCTGAAGCTCCTTCATTTAACTATTACATGAATGAATATCTATGGAATAAATGAATTCATGCACTGATGGACACCCTGGGTGGAATCCGTATCGATCACGAACAGAACTGCAATGAACACAGGGTTACAGATACCTCTTGGACAAGTTAGTTTCATTTCCTTTGGATATGCACTTGTAATGGGATTTGTTGATGCACTCTTAGCTATCAATGACTGCAGAGATCTTCCTATCCAATCAAATCTTGAAATCCCACTCACAGGAACTAGCAAATCCTATTCATGCACAGCACATTGTTGTGGTGTGACTGGTACAGAAGCCTGTGCTAGTCCCCCTTCCTGGGAGTCAGCAGGTGGCTGTGCCGGAGGAACAGCAGCACTCTAAAGATCTGGGCAGGTGGGGGCAGTAGCAGAGCAGAGGGGACAGGAAGGAAGGAAGCAGAATGTCAGTTCTCCTGGACATTCTGCGTTCGATTATGAATTGTCAGCAAGGCTACGCCTAGGAGACAGGGCTTGGCTGCAGGATTGGGACACAGGGATGAATGCCATGGACTCAAGCCTGAATTTTAGCTCACTCTACAGAGAAATCTGTGCGACAAGAAAAAAGTGCAATAGTATAATGAGCAGCCAATCGACAGTATGGATGTCTGTCTGGGTTTGTGTTGTGGTGGGTAACATCAGGCTTTGTTCTCTACTTGTCTTTGTGTGAACCATATTTTAGATTGGAACTCCATGACCTCCAGGGGGTCACACTTTTATGCGAAAATATTTCTGGAATGTGTAGCATAGCCACACTATGAGTGCAAGCCTGAGTCCTTGAGCAGTTATACCCTCAGCTAGGTCAGCTCTGTCCTCAGAGACTAAGCAACTGCAGGATTTTTGCCTGATGTCTAACTTGCTTGAAAGCTGCTTTCCTTTCCTTCACTTAAGAAGAAGGTGGGGCTGGTTTTGCGGTGTTGGTGGTAAAATCACTGCCTGCAATATTGGTATCCTATTTGGGTGTCAGTTCATGCCCTGGCTGCTCCATTTCTGAACCAACTCCCTGCTAATGGCCAGGAAATAGTAGCAAATGATGGTCCAGTTGTTTAGGCCTCTGCATGCTTGTGTGAGACCTGGATAAAGCTCCTGGCTCTTGATTTCAGCCTTGACCAGCCCTGGCCATTGCAGTAATCTGGAGAGTGAACCAGCAGTTGGAAGATCTCTTTCTGTCTCTCCCCCCATCTCTCTATAACTCTGACTGTCAAATAAATAAATAAATAAATAAATAAATAAATAAATAAATAAATTTTTTTTAAAAAGCTATGGCAAGGCTGCCTTGTGATATGGTAGGTTAACCTGCCTTTTGTAGCACCAGCATCCTATCATAAGTTCAAGTCCTGGTTACTCTCTGATTCAGCTCCCTGTTAACATGCCCAGGAAAGCAAAGGGAAATTATGCAATTGGCTGGGGCCCTTGCCACTCTTGTAAGAAGACCTGTATGGGTCTCTGGTTTTCTGCTTTGGGCCAAGAGCAGCCCTGTCCATTGAGGCCAGTTGGGCAGAGTCCTAGTAGATATATTTCTGTCTTTCTTTGTGTCTGTTCTTGTCTGTTTGTGTCATTTGTCACTCTACCTTTCAAAGAAAGGAATACATTATTTTTTTTAAAAAAGGGGGAAGGGATTGGAAATTTTGAGATGTTTGATGTTATTCTTTTAAATTTTCTATTCTTTCTTATTTAGAGAAAGAGACAGAAATAGAGAGCCCACCTAAGGTGGTAGTGGGCCAGGCAAAGTCAGGAGCTGAGAGCACAAGTCAGGGCTCTCACACAGGTGACAGGGACCCAACTACATGGACCATCATCTCTACCCACCAAGATTCAATTGGCAAGAAGCTGTAATCAGGAACTGGGAACAAGGATTGAACCTGGGCACTTCAACATAGCAAATGGGTTTCTTAATTGTGAGGACAAACAACTGCCTCTTTTCTACTTGACTGAAACCTCTTAGGACTAGCAGCTCTCACTGTACCACTTTGGGACCCCCAGGGTCTCTAATTCATCAAACAACACCCTGTGGCCTCCACCCTTGAGGTGTTGGTATGATCATTAGCAACCAGAGCCAGTATCTACTTCAACTGCATCTTTTTGCCCGCAGAATGTATATACCAGCTCTTCTTCTGCCACTTGTTGTCACTAAGGATTCCTTGTGCTATAAATGAGTGTCTCCAAAACCCTGACATGCAAGTATTCAGCCATTCACATGTATTCACTGATACAGTAGCTGCTATTTCAGGAGACCCAAAACAGGAGACAACGGTATTTGTAACTTCTAGTTAGAGGAGTTGGTGAAGTAGTTGATATTTTAATATTTTAAAAGATTTTTAACTAATACATGCAAACTGATGATGACCTCCATCAGAACTAACTTGAAAAGTATTCCGCTGTGTAGGTGTTCCACATCTCTATACCTTCCTCGTGACTGGTCACTCGGGTTGTTCCCAACTCTTGCCTACTGTTCACAGTGCTACAATAAACCTGGCTTTGCATGTCTCTTCAGCAGACTGATTTCTTCTGGGATTTGAAGGAGTTCCATTTTTAAGTTTTTGAGGAACTTCCATACTAATTTTAATTCCCACCGATAGTATGGAAGGGTCGCCTTGTCCTCGGCATGTTTCCAAGGACTTGTTATCTTTCATCTTGTTGACAGCAGCTGATCTAGCTGGATTGAGCTGATATCTTACCACAAATTAAAAACCACAGTAAGATATCAGCTCATTCTCCTTCATGTTCGGGGGCTAAAAATAAAACTCACTCTGAACATAGAATGCTGATTAGTACAGGCTGGGAGGAGTGGGATAAATAGTAGGCGTTTGGATTTAAAAAGGGGGAAAGCTGGGTCTAGTTCACTAACTGTGACAAATATGTTACACTAAGAGGAGATATTCATTATAGGAGGAGCTGGGTGTGGTTTACAGATTGTGACATATGGAAATACTAATGTAATATGCTAACAGTAGGGGAAACTGCAGGTGATGAAACCTCTTTTTATACTCCACAATTTTGATTTTATAAATTTAAAACTATTTTGATATGAAGTATGGAGAAAGAATAAAAGTAGTGACCTCTTCCTTTGAACTTACTTAATCTTGGATGTACAATATGTATTGTTTCTAAATCACTGAAGTGTCTTTTTGAGATGGGCTTTATTATGCTGCTCCTTGGGACCTGGGATAGCTCAGCTTATCCTAGGTCCATCAGAGGACGAGGAACCAGCTCATCCTGGTTCCAACACAGTGCAAGGAACCATCTCAGATGCAGAAGCTCCAGGAGCATGGATGTTGGCAGGGAGGGAGAGGATGTGCTTTAGGATCCTCCTGGTGCTGCAAAGTTCTAACCTAGACCTCGAATACAATCAGGATTGTTTTCCTTGATGTTTTTAAATAGCTTTTTAAAAATACTCTTATCCTTTCACAGTGATCCTTTCCATTGCCAACTACATTTGGAAGAAATACCAAACGGTTATGCAAATTCTGTCTGCCCCATCACAGCAAAGGCCCACATTTGCCTGATCTGGGAAAATGGTGTTTCATCTGTTCTGAGTTAGGCCATGTTAGCCTCTGTTAAATGGTGTGGACAAAACTGTGTTGCATATGCATGGCTGCCTGTATTCTGACATGCTGGCTCTAAGCTCCAGTTTTGCATTGCTTAATTCCTTCTCCCTGTCTTCTGAAATTGGCATGCAAATTGTTGTTGTACAAGGACCTGTCTCTCCCCTGGAGAGGCTGAGATATGATGTATGGAACCCTCATGGCATTTTCCCCCATTGGTTCTAGAGCCTGACAAAATGGCGTGCGATACACCTTACCAGCGGCAGCGGACTGTGTCAACAACTGGAGAAACTCTGTATGAAATTCTTGGTCTGCATAAGGGAGCATCACATGAAGAAATTAAGAAAACCTACAGGTACAGTGAGAGTTCAAGAATGACCTTTCTTATGCTGCTAGTGGTAACTCTTTCTGATTGTCAAGGGACTCCAGAGAAATATGTAAGCCAACATCAGGTTATCTGAATTTTGAACTCCATGTTCCTTGTTGTATAAACAGAGATAAACAGGAATTAACACACATGACTTTGAGATTATGAAAGAACTATCTGATGATGGTGTGTCATGCAAAAGAGCAGTCTGTATTCCAGGGCTGGTCTTATTGAGGGGAGAGAGAAAAAGAGAAAAGCAACCACAACCCATACGGCATAGCAGTCTCCTGGAAGGGTATTTCTTTTTCTTTTTTTCAAATATAAGGGAGTTTGGGCCTGTTGCCATGGCTAAATCCTCTCCTTGCAAGTACCGGCGTTCCATTTGGGCGCTGGTTCATGTTCTGGCTGCTCCACTTCCCATCCAGCTCACTGCTTGTGCCTGGAAAAGCAGCGGAGGATGATTTGCCAAAGCCTTGGGACCTGCACCCAGGTTGGGAGACCCAGATGAAACTCCTGGCTCTTGGCTCCTGGTTTCCGATTGGCTCAGCACCAGACATTGTGGTCATTTGGGGTGTGAACTAACAGATGGTGGATCCTTCTCTCTGTCTCCTTCTCTCTGTTAATCTGATATGTGTTTCTTATTTAAATAAATAAATTGATTGATTGATGGAGCTGGCACTGCAAGTGGCAGTTTTACCTGCTGTGCTTCAGCACCAGCACCAATAAATACATTTTTAACAAAAAAAAAAATTTGTCTTTCATAACTGATCTAGTTCCAAGGTACCCATAGCCATTTTTTGGAAACATCTGAAATATCCTTTTATTTAAGGTTTCAAGGAATAAAAAATTGAATACAGAATGTTTCTTATTGAAGAAAACTTACAAATTACCAGAAAGAAAACACCTATCCATAATTCTATATCTAGTAATAATTATCATTGACACTTTGTTTCCTTCTAGTCTTTTTCTGTCTAAATAAGATTTTAAAATCTGTCATTTCAAAATAAGCCTTATAAAAATTTGATGTTATCACATCTTCTAATGTCTCAATGGCTATTACCCTATGGCCAGTTGTATTTTATTTAACCACATTATGAACCATTATTTAACAAAAAAGTTTTAAAAACTCTTTTTCTAAACTTAATATTATTGTTCTCAAATCATGATACACATTTCCAATTATTTCCCTATTATTGGATAAAGAAGCTATGCCTTGATAGGGAAAAATGCACCAAAACATAAAAAATAGTTTCAGATTTTAATCGGTTAGTTCCTGATTTGGTCTTGAAAAACTTTTTTTTAATGCATAGCAGTTAAAACATTTCAAGCATGCAAGCATGTTGTTCACTTTCCATATGGCTTTTGTTTTACCTGCCATGATTTGAAAATTCTTCTGGGTTACAATGTTATAAAAAAATATTAACTGCCATCTTTTCTAGTACATTCATGATTTTTCAAGTTTCTACAAAATCTTTGATACAATGGGTTTTATGTTGGCAAATAGCATGAACTATCACTTCAGATTTATTCTTTTCCTTAAATCACACAGCCAGTCTTTACTTGAGTCTCCATGTTTGTCTTCTGATGGGAAGGTCTTTGGCCTTGGAACCCACATGATGCAGAATGTAGGTTTATGTACCTTTATAACCTGAAATACTTTGAAGAAGCAGGTGCTGAAGAATAAATCACCAGCAGTGCAAACAGCCATTTGGATTCACATAGTTCTGCAAAAATGAAGGAGTCTGAGTAAAGATAATATCCATCTCCTGGTTTACATTTCATTAAGGTGCTGGAGAGACTAAAGTCTTTGCTATTTGATTTTACCATAGAGCTACATAGAGTGTGCCTGCAGGTGGAAGTCTTTGGCTGAAAGTAACGAAAATGGACTCTTACAGCTTCAGGTCAAGTCATTGTGCTTGGGGCTTAGAGTAGCAATCAAATTAACTACATTATAAGCTTAATATCTATAAAAATGCTTCCCAAACCGAGAGGGGGTAAAGTCATCTTCAACCACCTTGTCAGTTTTAAAACCTCTTTTACTTTACAATTGTGACTTTTAATTGTGCCTTTATTAATTTCAGGTCATATCTTAATTAAGGCATTAATTATGCTGAGTTGTTTGCAACTTTAATAATTATAACATAAAATCTTTTCATGTAATCAGTGTTGTGCTCTTAATTTCGTTTTAATGTCACACAAATATTATTTTTTCAGCTGATTAGGGTACTTGTATGCTGCCAATAGCATCTGTTTCTATCTAAATTACACATTTGTATTCTGCAAATTATTCAAAATGTATGAGCAAGCTGGAAATCCACTGAGGGTATGATATTTATATTCAGGGATCTGGATGAAGGCAGTGACATTATAGTGAAGTTAAAACTCAGTGAATTTAACAAAATTACCAACTGTTGAACCTCTCTGCTGCTTGACCTTTTTGGCATCCTTGCTTGTGTTCTTGAAAGCAAATTTGAGGTAAAGATTTCTTTCTTTCTTTTATACTTATTTTGATTTTGGAATAGATAATATTTTTTGTTTGGTTAAAATGAGAGCATACAAGCAGACATGGTTCCCCCCGAAAAGTCTTCCTTTTGCCTCTTACTGTCCGGATCAGTCCCTACTCCCATCCCACCAGAGGAAGCACTTTAGTTAGATCTTGATGTTCTCTTCTATTGGTATCTGGTTGAGTGAGACGGCATAACAGGTCTCCACCATCCTTCCCTGCTGAACATGACTTAAAGCTCTAGGAATGACACAACAGACAACTATGAGAGAATTCTGAAACATAGAAAGAGGAAAGCTAACTGATGAGAGCCCAGGGCATCTTTTGGCTTCCCCTCTCCCTCAGCAAAAGGAAACTCAGTCAGTGCTCTTCCAGCACTCAATCAACAAACGGCTTCCAGGTAGCTTTATTCTTTTTCCAAATTGAACAGCAGTTCTGTGGTTTTTTTTTTTTTCTGTTCTTTTTTAAGATGTATTTATTTGAAAGGCATAATTGCAGAGAGAGAAAAATCTTTTATCTGCTAGTGAACTCCTCAAATGGCTGCAGCAGTCAGGGCTGGGCCAGGCAGATTCCAGGAACCAGGAGCTTCTTTTAGTTCTCCAACAAGGGTGCAGTGGTTCAAGTGTTTGGGTCATCTTTCACTGCTTTCCCAAGTATATTAGTAAAGAACTGGAACCAAAGTGAACAAGCTAGGATTTGAACTGACATCCCTTTGGGAAGTTGGCATTATAGATGGCATCTGGATCAGGAGCTCAACAACACTAGACAGTCTCCATAGAAACCAAAGGAAACCAGAGAAAGTCTGCCTAAGCACAACTGGAGAGTGGCACTCTCCCAGCAGCCTGAGCCCTGCCTCTCCCAGCTAGAGACCCCACTTGAGAGAGGCCTTGAGTCCTGGGAGTTCTACCCCAAGCACCCAGCTCAGGAAGTGGGTTGTGTCATGAACTGGAAACTGGCTGCTATGTAAAGGTGCCCTGCCTAAGGATCTGCTTTAAATGCCTTACTACCATCCTAAGGACCAGTGAGAGCCTGGGAGGCAGGAGACAAAACAAAAGTACACCAAAACCACTAAAATAGTTCTGAAAAAACTGACATTGGCACCATGCACAAAAGTTGGTGAAGACCTGCATGCTAAGCCTACACAGGATGACTCTTAAGATAAAAACAAATAGAACCAAGAATCTAGGGACGTAAAAGCCAAATCATCCAGATAAACCAAGCACACTCATCATATGAAGAGCCAGTCTGAATAAGAAAGGCAATCATCAGACTTCCATATGGAAATGAATTAGAATGACCTGACCACATTTCCAAAGTAGCCATAATGAAAAAAGACACAATGAACTTAAAAGAGTAGATACCAGAGAACAGAATCTGTGACGTTAGGGAGAGATCAACATAATTTACGCATTTTAAAAAATAGAAATAAATTTGAAAATGGGGTCTCAGGAGCCATGGAGCATTAATAAGTGATCCAGGGGAAGCACTGTAGCATAGCATATAAAGCCATTGCCCACTGAGCTGGTATCCCAAATAGGCACTGGTGTGGCCCAAATAATCACCTCAGATTCCTCTCCCTGCTAATGTGCCTGGAAAGGCTATGAAAGATGGCCCAACTGATTGGGCCCTGCACCCATGTGTGAGATTCCATTGCAGCATATGGCTTCAGCCTGACCTAGCCCTGACTGTTGTGGCCAATTAGAAAGTGAATTAGTGCATGGAAGATCTCTATCTCTCTCTCTCCTCTCTGTTTTTCAAATAAATAAATAAATAAATAAATAAATAAATAAATAAATAAATAAATAAAAATTACCCCAAATTTGTAGCATTAGAGTCGTCTATGAAACAAGAGTATTCAATGAAATAATGGTTGGAATTTTCTCAAAATTAGGAAAATATATAAAATTATATATTTAAGAAGCGCTGTGGACCCTAATAGGATAACCTTGAGGAAATTCCTTTTAACATATAACATATCACATTAAACTTCTAAAAACAAAATACAAATTTAAAATCTTGAAAACAGCCAGAGAGAAACTCCATGTTGCCTATAGGGGAACACCAAGTTGAAAGGCAGCATATTTCTTACCTGAAGCAGTAGAGGTCAGAAGGAACTGTTAACATTTTTCAAACGTTGAAAGACAAGAATTGCCGACCTCAAATCTTGTATCTGATAAAATTGTATTTCAAAAATTAAGGGAAAATAAAGATAGTCTCAGATAAAGTACATCTAAAAGAACCTGTTGCTAGCAGGTCTGTTTTTTAAAGAACGGCTAAAGGAAATTTTGCAAAAGAAAGAACACAATGAGCAAAATAATAAAATCGCCAAGAAGAATGGGGAAAAAAAGTAGAAATATGTATAAATGTCAAAAGTAGTCCTTCCCCTTATGAGTTTCCTAAGTTATACATGACTGTTGGTCCAAAATTATCATACCACCTGATACTCAAGACAATGTAGCTTAAAAGTGGGATGACAAGGGAATTAAATGGGAGTGAGGTTTCCATAATTCACTGCTATCAACAGGTTGTGACAAGTCTCGTCTGTCTCTCTTGTTCTCATCCCTCCACCCCAACACTACCAAACCACTAAGAAAACAATATGCATACAAAACAATATACTCCAAAATACTACAAATAAACTGTGATGCAATCCTAAAAAATGTTTCAGATAACCTTCAAAAGCTAAAAGAAGTGAGATACAGAGCAAGCAAGCAGAAAGCAAAAAATAGGTCTAAATCCTGATGTCATCATGGGCAAGCATGTATGTACATGATCCAAACATAGATGCTGTGTTCATTATACCTCTTCTCATACAACCATGATGTAGTGTGGTTTATATCTTCTCCAAAATATATATGCTGAAGAAATGATAAGTTCCTTAAAAGATCTCAGATTATTTTGTTACAACTGTTTATTTCATTGCATTATTGTCACATGTGGTTTTTAAGATTTATTTTTTATCAGAAAGGCAGATTTACACAGAGAGAAGGATAGACAGGGAGTCAGAGATCTTCCACCTGCTGGTTCATTCCTCAAAATGGCTGCAATGGCCATAGGTGGGCCCATCAGAAGCCAATAGGCACCCAAGGACTTGGGCCATCTTTTGCTGTTTTCCCCACATCCTAGCAGGGAGCTGGATCGGAAGTGGAGTAGCCAGGACACAAATTCTATAGGACACTGGTAGCACAGATGAAGGCCTGACTTGCTAAGCTGTGACGTAGGACCCAATGTCTCATTATTTAACAAGTTTCTTGCTGATAAATAATTTAGGCTGTATTTTAAACCAGATTCTTAGAGAAGTCTCCAGATAACAGAAAGAAAGGTAGAAGTAATAGGGAAGGGAACTCTACCCTGGTTCCTCTTCACTTTCCAGTTTTTACATATCCCAATCCCAAACTCCCTGAGCCAGAATCTGATAGAACCAATTGAGTGAGATGCTCATCCACATGTCCTAACTCTAATTAGAGGTCTAGAATCACAATTCCCAGTTACCACTTAGCAATGTTGTGAGACCTACATCTTTGGAAAAGAATAGAGGTAATGTACTCTAATGGGAGTAAAAAGTTGGGAAGGAAAAAAAATCACCTCCAAGTCTTTATTCCTTTAGAGAACTATCATAAACAGCTGACTCAAAGATCTGTCTTAGCACTCCTTCTGTGTCTATTTATAAATCTCTATTGTAGAGTCTTCCTATGAATAAAGCATCTTTTCCTACCTTGTCTAAAACTCAACCATACTTCACCAGGCAGCTGATAAATCGGAGCACCCAGTTAACTCAGCCGGGAAAGTTGACAGGAGAGAAAGGTTTTATGGTGTCAGTTCATCAGGTACTGAAGCTCTCGCCTCACCAAGATGTTATAAAGACAAATGAGATCATTTTTTTTCAAGTTATGTGGAGCCCTTTGTGGAAACAATACAGAGAAAGTACCAGGAGCTACTGGATTGAACAAATATACTCTCATCCTTGCAAGTCTAAAATTATCTTGTATTTGATGCTACTATTCAAAAACCATTTATGCAGCCTAAGATGAAACTGTGGTTCGTATAAAAAATGACATGTCACAGTAAGATTCATGATGTAAATCTCATCCAAGATCTTCACTAATGAATGAATATGTCTTTAGCACTGGGAAGCACAATTATGCCAAGGAGCTCAAAGCCTAAGGCTCATTTACACAATTTTCTCATTGCTGGGTGATGTCACTTAATCCTACCTGTGCTTGCATGAGAAGAGTAAAAATATATACATATATATTTATCTTCCCACTGCCTAAAAGCTTTATTCTCCTGTCACGTTCACTAGAAGATATTCATTTGAGTTAATATTTTACAATTCTGTTGTACCTATAATGGCCAAGAACCTACCATATTTCATACATTTGCTTTAATTTTACACTGCAATGTCTTGTTCTGCCTCCTAATTCAGATTATCTCGCTCAGCCTCCAGGAATTTTTGAGTTAGAAGGCTAGTGAAGAAAGAGAGCAGGAAACTAGGTGGAGGATTCCACCATGGGGGAGGGCAGGAGGAGGGATTGGGGGAACCCCAGGGCCTATGAAATTATATCATAAAATAAAATAAACGGGGGGGGAGGGAGAGAGGGAGAGAGAGAGCAGGAGAAAATACTGGTAAAGGGTTGGATAACTGAATAACTGGAGACATGGCTGACTGTTGGAATGAGGGACTCAATGTCTGTTCTCTAAATTTCCCCAACATCTGGCCCCTATCATGTGAGTCAAGAACTTGGGGTTCTTGCAAAGTCTTTCCTTCCCAAATTCTTTCAGAATTCTCACCTGAGGAAGTCTCCTGGGACCCAAGACGCAGTTCATTTCTGAGTGGCAACACTTTCCAACAAGCAAAGTGTCCCCCAGTTTGCTGCTACTGTTTTGCTATTTGCTCATAAGGCACACCCCTGGTCACTCTCCAGGACAGTCCTTGGCTCTAGGCACTACTGTTGCAGCGCATACAGGCTTCTGTCAGGTGTCCAAATGGTTCTTTAGATTACTCAGCAATGGCTGCCCCAGCAATGTTTTGGTTTTCTTTCTAGAAGGTTCTTTGGCTCTGTGAGAATTCTGGAAGGCTGCTGCCACCAGTTTTCCAAATATATCCGAATGATCCTCAATTCCCAACAAAAAAGGTGAGCCACCTTGCTGTGTGCTGCTCAGTAACTCAGATGGAGTCAATATGTTTTCATTTCACTGCTATACCGCATGCACTCTGGGTGGGCAATTAGATTCCCTCCTGTAATTTTGATTAGCACATGCAGATCCTTCACTCCAAATTCAGCTTTTCGACCCATGCCTCATGACATCTAATTGTACTGTAAGGCAGGAAGACCGAGCCAAGCTTGCAGCAATCACCAGTACATTAAGAGTCACTAACAGTATCAGTGTTCTTCATAAGTCTTTCTCATTAGCTGACAAATGTTTGCTGAGCACCAGCTATGTTTTGGGCACTCTTTCAGGTACTGAGAAAATAACAGTGAGCAAAACAGACCAAATACTGGCTTCCTCAGGCCTATCCTCCAAGTCATGGGAAGGAGGAGGGAGAGCTTAACGATACATTATTAAAACATGTGGTTTTCCAGATTTTGTTATGTGCTGTGGGAGAAAACTCAAGCAGGGTTGGCGAGTAGGGAGTGTTGGAAGTGTGCTACACGTTTTACAGTGGAGAGCGTAGGGTCTGAAGTTGGAAAGACCTAGGTTCAAGCTGTTTCTGCCAGTATTGTGTTCTCCACAAGTAAAATGCAAAAACAAACGAAACAGTACCAACCTCAGAGGGTTGCTGGGAATTAAACGAGAAATGTAAAATGCAGAGTCAAGTTTGGTACATGGGTTGTGGGTGCTGTAAAGGAAAGAGTCCAGAAAAGCCTGGGGAATGACAGCCTTCACACTCACCGAGGGCATGAACGTAGGGCAGCTCTCCAAGGACTCTGTGTGTGTTTGGGGGGATGGGAAGTGAGACAGAGACTTGGGGTGGTCTTTAGACTCTGTGGTATTTAGATTCCACTAGGTGCAATGAAAAAGGTGTTATGATTTTATTTTTATGTGACAATATTACCGATGTGCCTGAAATTGTATCTGTTGAATGTGTTTGATATTTTTGACATTTATTTATTTGAATTTGAAAGGCAGAGTTACAAATAGAGAAGGAGGGACAGACATAGAAAGAGAGATCTTCCATCCTTTGGTTCATTTTCCAAATGACCACAATGGCTGGAGCTGAGTAGGTGCTTACCCAGGAGTCTGAAGCCTCTTCTAGCTCTCCCATGTAGGTAGAGGGGGGTCCCAAGGCTTTGTGCCATCCTCCACTGCTTTCCTAGTCCATAATCACGGAGCTGGATTTAAAGTGGTGCAGTCCAAAGACAGAAAAGAAGATCAATGGAATAGAATAGAAGCACCAAAAGGGAACCCACACAAATACAGCCAATTAATCTTTGACAAAAAGACCAATGATAGCTCAAGCAAGTGGGAAGGCCTCTTTAGTAAATGTTGTTGGGACAACTGGCTGATAGCCTGTAGAAACAAAAGGATAGACCCACATCTATCACCATACACTAAGATCCAATCTACATGGATAAAAGACCTAAACCTACATCCAGAAACCTTCAAACTCTTGCAAGAAAATGTAGGAAATACACTGCAAGACCTAGGAGTAGGTTCCGACTTTCTAAAAAGGACACCAAAAGCAATAGCAGTTGAGAACAGAATAAACAAATGGGACCTCATCAAACTAAGAAGCTTCTGTACAGCAAGGGAAACAATCAACAAAGTAAAAAAGCAACCCACAGATTGGGAGAAGATCTTTGCACACGATATAGGCGATAGGGGGCTAATTTCCAGGATATACAAAGAACTTCAAAACAACCAAAAAACCAAAACAAACAAACCACTCAAGAAATGGGCAAGGGAAATGGGCAAACATTTCACAAAGGAGCAAGTCCAAATGGCAAACAAACATATGAAAAAATGTTCCAGCTCCCTAGCAATAAGGGAAATCCAAATTAAAACATCGATGAGGTACCACCTAACACCAGTAAGATTGGCCCACATAAACAAGAACACCAACGACGCTTGCTGGCGAGGATGCGGGGAAAAGGGAACCCTACTCCACTGCTGGTGGAGCTGCAAATTGGTACAGCCTTTATGGAAATCAGTCTGGAGAACACTCAAACAACTCGGAATCTGCATGCCATATGACCCAGCAATAGCACTCCTAGGAATATATCCAAAACACCTGTTTTACGACAAACCAACATGCATCCCCATGTTCATTGCAGCACAATCAGTAATTGCAAAAACATGGAAGCAACCGAAATGCCCATCAATAGAAGATTGGATAAGAAAGCTTTGGTTCATCTACTCCATGGAATACTACTCAGCTGTTAAAAAAAACAAAATGCAGTTCTTTGTGGCTAAATGGGCACAACTGGAAACTATAATGCTAAGGGAAATGAGTGAATCCCAAAAGATTAGATACCACATGTTCGCCTTGATTTAACCTGTAATTTATTGTTTGGTTGTTTGTTATTTTTTGAACGTGTCATTGATGCTGTCTCAACCCAGATGTTTCGAAGAATGGAACTTGCATTATTTTTAACATATTGTTTACCCAATACTATGTCAATTAATTCCATAATGTTGTATATTGATACTGAGGCCTTGTTGGGGCTTTTAACCGACCGGATCTTTACTCTGTTAGACCTATCTTCAGACCATAGAAGGTCTCCCCAGGAGGCCACTGAACTTATCTGGACAATAAGACGCTGAACTTTATGCTAGGCATGTGTTTGCAAGCAATGAATCTCAACTGAACTTGAACTATGGTTATGCAGCAAGGTGGAGGAATCCACCATGGGGGGAGGGTTATGGGAGGGGTGGGGGGAATCCCCAGCGCCTATAAAACTGTACTACACAATACAGTGTAAGCAACAATAAAAAAAAAAAAAAAAATAAAGTGGTGCAGTCAGGACTCCAACCAGGGCCCATATGGAATGCCAGCACTACAGGGGGAGGATTAGCTTACTATGCCACCACGTTGACCCTGTATGTGTTTACCTTATGAAAACTTTTAGATAACTAAATTAAAAATGCTAATGGGCAGTAAGCTCTTGACATACATGTTTACATGGTGTACCCATAAACAGTAAGTTCTATTCTAATGAGAGAGAGGAAGGGAAAAATAGGCGGGGGAGTCAGAGTGAGAGAGGGATTTGGGAGGAAGGGTGGCCTGTTGGAAGGCCATGGCAGAGAATCTTCCTTGAGGCCTTCCATACTCACTGTGGCTTCCTTTGCTGCCCATCAGAGTGCTGATCTTACAGATGGGAGCTCCCTTTCCCCATTTCTGCCTCTCTACCTCCACTGGTTCATAAAGGCACACAGCAGGCCTGCTCTTTCATTGGAAAACCTGAATTGATGATGGCATGAAGGCTGTTGTTGGAAGTGGAAGACAAGGAATCAGGCTGAGGAAGTCTGTGTAGCCACTTCTCCTACATCACAGCTCAACAGGAATTGCTGACCTTGAAAAACAAAACAAAAAACAAATAAACAAAAACAGACTGAAGTAAATACGCTTAGCTGAGGTCTTCCATCTGTGATTCTGTTTTCAGCTTCTACAGGGTTATTTGCAAATGGCTGGTTTTATCACCTTGCTGAACAGGGAGTCCATTCACTGACTGTCATATTAGACAGTCAATTCTGGCTACTTTGCTTTTAATCCAACACCCTGCTTGTGTGCCTGGTGGCAGTGGATGATTGCTCAAGTGTTTGGGCCACTGACACCCATGTGAGAGACCAGAATGGGGTTCCTGGCTTCTGGCTTTGGTCTGACCCAGACTGTTGTGTTGCGCTATTGCAGCTGTTTGGGGAGTGAGCAAGCAAATACAAAACTAACTCACTCTCACTCTCTCTATCTCTCTCTCTGTTGTGTGTGTGTATGCATGACAATCACTCTTTCTCTCTGCCTTTCAAAATATATAAATCTTAAAATATATATCCCTAAGTGAGCCAGACTAGTTTCCCTTGTGTGTCTGGTGGAAGAGCCTAAGAAGATGCTGTCCCCCTGGGTGAAAAAGCCACACAGGGATGTACTGTGTGATTTTGGAGACTCACAGAGTTAGAGTGAACTGTTTTTGCCCATCAGCACCTGGGTCTCTGTGCTTTGATGATGAGCTTCAGGTCTCTGTGTTGACAAGATGCCAAATATTTTGGTAAGCAGAGCAACAGGGGATCCAATTGATTATTCTCTTTTCCTTCCATTTCACATGGAACTTTCTGGAAATTATCATCCAAATTTTGAAGAGGCTACCTCAGAGCAGACCAAAGTGAGGTGAACAATGTTTCCATAAGGAGCTGAGAAAGTGTCATTTCCATAGTGATCTGTGGCAACCCCCACCCACAGTGCTTTCACCCATCTTGATAAGCAATTACAGGTAAAAACAGAGACTGCTATGAATAAAGTGTGAATGTCAGGGGAATGCATGGCTAATAGCAGAATTGTAAATATTTGCAAGGCAGAGTGGTGATTCAAGCTCCCAAGATTAATTGAAATTAATCTCTATCAGACACTAATTTGCTTCCTGAGTTCTAAAACCTTCCATTAAAAAAGAGTAAATGAGGCCACGTCAGAATCCTTCTCCAGGTGAGCTGCGTGAGCTCCCTTCCTTGTGTCAGATCTTTGTGGTCCTGACAATGCCAAATTCCCAGGCACCCAAATCACTATGATCAGAAACTTTATTCATTCACTCAATATCGGTTTAATTATCGGTTTGAATATTTATTTATATTATCCTCTGAGTGATGAATATATGCATGGATGTTCAAGTTTAGTCATTATTATAAACCCTGAGTTTAATTTGTTTGCTATTAATCACAGCCTTTCTTTTCTTGGCTTGTCTTATCTTGGAGCATATATATTTTAAGGTGAATAGAATGGAGGACAAGATTCACATTAATCATTTCAGTGAGAATATTTCCTTGCGTTATTCATTTCTGCCCAGGCACTATGCCAGATGCTAAAGATACAATGGGGCGCAAACATGGCCAATGATCTCAAGTAGGCTGAGGTCTGCTTGAGGGGAAAGAAAACAGTCAAATGGTCACAAAAAAAAAATGAGTTTGTAACTACCAACAACCGTTGTGGGGAAAAGTAGCATGGTTCTATGACAATAGATAACAAACTTGGCTAATTTCTGGCATTTAAGACACCCTTGTCCTACATCAAAGTGCCTTGGTTCAATTCCCACTTGTGGCTTCTGATTCTAGTTTCTTGATAAATGCAGACTTTGGGGAGACAGCAGTATAGTGACAGCCCAGGTAAGCATTTTTGTGTTACTCTCATGGGAGACCTGGAATGAGTTCGTATCTCCCAGCTCTGGCCTGAGCCCATCTCCAGCCTTAGTCTGGGGATTGAACCAGTAGATAGGAGCTCTGTTTCCCTCCCTCTCTCTGTCCCTCAAATTGGCAACAAAATTTAAGTATCAAAAAGTGAGTGCAGGGGGAAAGACAGTTTTAAGTGACAGTTTGATTCAAAGACATCAGAGGACCCATATATTTTTGCACTGAAAATCAGTAGACCTTGGGAGGTGTTACAAGGGCCAGGGTTGCCACTGGAAATTCCCAAGACTTGCAATTCACCATCACTGGATCCAGGAGCCAGCCTAAGGAATGCAGAGAACAAGTCCCCCCCGAGAACTTGGGCCTGATTAGAGGATGAGGGATGCCATTGGAAATTGGAGTTGAGGCATCAGGCTGAGCGGGTCTATAGCCGTTTCTCCTGTGCCCCATTCGTAATCTCCCTCAACAGAAATTTCATCAATCCAAATTTCTGGCCTTGGGAAAAAAAAAAAAAACAGAAACATCTTCCCAGTAAATATAGTTAAAAGTCCAGAAACTTCTATTGAGAGACTAAGCCAAATAGATCTTGAACTGTGTGGAGCCTTCAGATTCTGGGCTGTGGAATTGGGGGGCAAAGTTTTATGAGAGCACACAGAGGTCTTAGTGGTCTGTGGAAGCTCAGTGAAGACTGGTGCCAGAACTTCGTGCCACTAGAGGTCACTACGTCACTCTCAATGCGCATCTGTTGGGGGGAAAGACCAGTTCCAAAACAGATCATCATTTGTGCTTCCTGTTGCTCTCTCTCTTGCCATCTGTCTGGAATCACAAATGTGACTACGGATCCCAGAAAACTAGAACACACATCCTAACAATTGCTTTGGTGAGCGGCTCAAACGTTCCATCTGCAAATGTGAGGACAGCGTAGGACTGTGTGTTGTGCCCCCTCAGCATGCCTTCAGTGCGGCCTTGGTGGCCAAAGTACTTGAATCATACACTGTGGTAGCAGGTGTTTCAGAAATGGTCACACAGCAGGGGTAGATTGGTGTCATTATTTTCAATTTGAAACCAAATGGTGCCCTGGTCTTTCTAATCTGTCCCTTAAGAAGGACCCATACCAATCCCGATTTATGGGTTCCTGCTTTTCTGAGCTCCACTGGCATGTTCTGGTTCTCCTCTTGTCTTCCCACCAAACTAAAGCTTCTTGTGGAGAGTGCAACTGTCCTGGGTGCAAAGTGACTGTAGAGGATGTGGAGGGCTGATCCAGGGAAAAGATATGATCTTGAGAGGCAGTAACACAACAGGCCAAGTTCACATGACAGAGGAAGTCCTCACCACATGAACTTGAGGGTTACAAGGAAGGCACCACCATCCAGAAGTGGGAAAAAAACAGGGCTTATGTGTCCTGGTGATGTAGTCAGTCAAAAAGACTGTGGAGGAGAGAACCTCAAAGGGTCACAGTCACTTTTACTCTTATAGCACCCAGTTCTGACTTACCAATGGCCAGCAGATGTGGACCGGGGTCTTGCAAGGTAACAGGAAGGGCTCTAAGTGGCTACAAATCTGCTTGTTTGTGCTATTTTTAAAATAATTGGATGTGTAAAATTTTACTTTGGTATTGGCAGGCTTTTGAGCAAATGGATCTCAGCTGCAGTGAAGAAATAACTTCGGGGGCAAAACACAGAGGCCAACTTTGGTTCATTTATGTAACAGTGGTAGAAGGCCTTTGGAGGAAGGATTAACACAGAATTGAATAAAGACAATACAGACATAAGTGATAATCACCAGTTCCTGATTCAGGAGTTGCCTGATTATCACTGGCTGGATAATCTGGGACAGCTCTCCCTCCTCATGAGAACAACTGCAAAAACCAAAAGAAAAAAAAAATGTGTATCTTATAGCAAGGAATTAATGCTAGCCAACTGGGCCAGGATATGAGAGAAAGAAGGCAAAAGGCTGAACAGACTTCAAACAGTTCGGGGGGAAAGGGGGAGTGTGCAGAGGGAGGAGGAGTTTGACCACTGACTCAACAAGAAGACGTCTCGGAAATTTTATTAAAACTTCAAAGTGCTGTAACTCAGAATACGGAAGAAACTGGAAAACCACTTGTGGTTGAAAATTGCTTCAATTACTTTGATAACCCTCACTAAACCCTATCTCCTGGTGTTTAGGCCATTGGGTAATGCACTTGAATCTGTGATGGGTCTCTGACTTGGATTAACCAATGTGTAAGCAGGGATGCTAGGACTAAATTTCAGAAAGGTCTTTCATCTTCTTTTGCTAGGTACCATTTAAGAAATACACCCATCCTGAGAGTTGTAAGTCATACAGAAGAAACAGAGTCCCCCATGCTGTAGCCAGTGCAGCATGAACTGGTGTTTGAAGAGAGCATGACATGTAATGAGAAAAGATAAGAAAGAAAATTTCCACAGTAGAGCAGCTAGAGGAATCCTCTCCTCCTGAAAAGGGATTCATCACAGTGCCTTGTCCAGTGGCTTTCATTCATTTAGGGAATCATATTTTACATTGATTTGATTCATTAGTGGGTCTTCATTTTAATGACTTGTCACCATCCCAGGCAGGAGGTCCTCAGGTGGACCATCCCATAACCAGAGGAAGGAAGAGAGCAGAACACATGGCCGTTTGTCTTAGGAATGTGTGCTGCCTCAGACTGTAGCCTTGCCATCCATGGACCTTGTCAATGCAGTGTCATCTCTACAGCTTTCCACGCTCTGGCATTCGGTGCTAGTTCCTCTATGTCCTCTGGCTGGCTGCTATTTCTCCTTAATGACCTCCAGCATCTGAACCAGCAATCTTAAAAACAACATCTGCCTTTAATAGTCCTCAAAATATTTCTTTAAAGGTTTCCAAACTACAATATGTGCCATACAAGATATTATGAACAGAAGTCAAGGAAAAAATAAGTGGATAATTATAAAACCATGGGAATTTCAAATAAAGGAATTATCAGGTACAGGGGCTAGTGTTGTGGCATAATGAGTAGAGGAACCTCCTGGATAGCCAATCCATACAAATACGGTTTTGTGTCCTGACTGTTCTAGTCCCATTCTAGCTCCCTGCTAATGGTCTGGACAAAGCAACAGAAGATGGCCTAAGTGCTTGGCCCCTGCCAATCATGTGAGAGAACTGGATGTACCTCCTGGGTTTGGCCTGGCTGCACCCTGGTTGTTGTGGACACTTGGGGAATAAGCCAGCAGAAGACAGGAGACCTCTCTCTTTCCCCTTAAATAAATAAAATGTTAAATTTTTGTTTTGAAAAGTCAACATAAATGAATTTCCCGGGTTTGTGAGATGTATCAGTTCACAAAAATCCAGTAATAATTAAGTAGAAGACATCAAAAGAACTCTATACCCACAGGCACCACAGAAAAATGCTTGGAAACTGAAGCCCTCAAGACACCCAATGAAAAACTACAGGCTACTTTCAAAGGAAAACTGTTAGATTTACAGCTGATTGTTCAAGAAATATGATGGAAGCCAGAAATAATAAGATGAAAGAAAATAATTATGGCCTATAGTTCTATATTCTGGGAAAATATTATTCAGAACTGGAGGTTAAATAAAAATATCTCAGGCTTCAAAACAATTGTAAGAAAAGGTAGACACAGGCAGAAGGAAAATACCTGATGAATGTTCACAGATGCAGGAAATAATAACAAAAATGGAAAATACATGAGTTAAATGCACATATAAAATAATTGTGTAAAATATCACTGAATATTCATTGTGTGAATTAGTAATTCTTTCAGGATTCAAAGATCTAGGAAAATAAAGTACATGCTACCAACAACATATAAACTGACAGGGAAGTAACAGTGTTGGTGCTGAAAATTTTCCATATATAAGCATGTTAACATTAAATGTTGGTAATCAAGGGTTTTTACATCTCTAGGAGGATCCTGAAAGAATAATTTTAAAAATATAATTATTAAACTAATAGCAGAAATATGTAGAAAAATTAATTCAGAAGAAGGAGGCAAAATAAATTTACCTTAGGTAGGAAAAGTAGAACATAATGCAATAATATATTTAGTTACAGAAAAATATAGAGGCTGAATGCTTCAATTAAAAGCAAATAATATTTCTTTGAATTGAAAAATCCTTCACAATATTTACAAAAGAGATATATAATACTTATGTATACAGAAAACTAGAAAATACAAGAGGGTACAGAGGTATGCTATGCAGATTCTTACTAACAGAATGCTGTTGTACCTTTCTGAAAGTCAAAGACAAACAGCATAATACAGGATAAGATTTTTCATAATGACGAAAGTATAATTAGTCAAGAATGTATAATAGTGATAAAGTTATATTCATCTGAAACACATGGCCTAAATATACTAAACAAAGACTGACAGAACTTCAGAGAGAAATATACAGACTTTATAGGAGGGAATTTTAACACATTTGGCTTGAATGATGAGTGTCTAAAGTCACAGAAAATTTAAACAAACTAACAAAAATGACCTCTCATAATACAGGAGCAAAGTACCTGACAAACACAGAACACATATAAGGAGCATTCAAAAAACTAATGAGCCATAGACAAGTGTCAAATTTAAAAATGTTTAATCCTGCAGAATATGCTCTTTACTGGAAGTTCAATTAAACTAGAAAAGAAAGAAAAAATTAAGTAGAAAGTTGGGACAAGCGTGTCCTACAGGTTAAGCTCCCAGTTGGAATAGATTCGCCCCAAATCAGTGTGCCTGGAATGGAGCCAGCTGTATCTCCCCATTCCAGCTTCCTGCTAACGTATGGCTGGGACGCAGCAGACGCTGGTTCTGGTACTTGGGTCCTTGTCACCTTGGTGGCAAACCTAGATTGACTTCCCAGCTACTGAGTTCAGCTTCCCCTAGTCACTGTTGGCATCGAGGAAGTAAATACGAGTCTTTTTCTGTCTCTGTCTCAAACAAATACTGAAAAGTCTTCAATCTAAAAAAAGCTAGAAAAGTCATACATATTTGGAAAGAACAGGTGTAATTTTAAATAACAAACCACAATTAAAATAAGAAAATACTGGGGTGGGCATGGTGGCCTAGTATGCTAATCCTCTACCTACAGTGCTGGCATCCCGTAACGGCAGTTTCCTGTTCTGGTTGCTCCACTTCTCACATTTATTTGTCTTATCTGCCACTCATTGAATTCACTATACATTTCAGTTGAACTTTACTGGATTTGAAATGAACATTAGAGGCACTGAATTCTACTCAGCATTTGTTATAGCTTTACCAGATTAACAGGTGATTTATGGCTCATATTCTGATTGAATGCTATGCCATTTTTAAGAATAAAATTAGAAATACCTTTAACAGCAACAGATGTCTCTTCTATCTAAATGTGCTCTAACCACTCCCTGAAATGCTAAATTCCATGTGTGTTTTCTTGCCTAGTAGACAATTCACAAGAGGGTGAGACATTGAGCAACTATCTCTCTGAGTAGTTGTAATTTTGGCAGCTGCCTTGGCTCACTACATTTCCTAAAGATTCCTCAGAGCCAAGAATGTCTGCCAAGAGGAGTCCAGTGCTGCTGACGACCAGAAATTGGATTATTTACAAATGGAGGTGTTCCAGCTCTCTGAACTTGCCAACTCCATTGTTGGTGGAGTGTGATAAATTGATTGAGTGCATCTGCCCTTGTGAGCTGACGAAGATCCAAATAGCTTTTTTAAAGTGATGGGAAGCCAAGCTTCTCTGGCTAAGGCTTGGGTAGTGTGTACCAATCTACAACCAAACCTCAGAAACGAAGAAATGGATGTAAAGAGGTTACTTCCAGGGGTTTCATCTTAGTTGGCAAAAGTAAGCGCCCTTTCATTTGATTGGCTCAGACATGATTTGGTGGCACTATCAAGGCAAAGGCCTGTGACAGGGCACAGAGAATTCCAGGAAAATGAAACCTTTAAAACTAACATGGGCGGGCCCGGCGCAGTGGCGCAAGTGGTTAAAGGTCCTCGCCTTGCACGCCCGGGATCCCATATGGGCGCCGGTTCTAATCCCGGCAGCCCCGCTTCCCTTCCAGCTCCCTGCCTGTGGCCCGGGAAAGCAGTTGAGGACGGCCCAAGGCTTTGGGAACCTGCACCCGCGTGGGAGACCCGGAAGAGGCTCCTGGCTTCGGATCGGCATAGTATCGGCCCGTTGCGCTCACTTGGGGAGTGAATCATCGGATGGAAGATCTTCCTCTCTGTCTCTCCTCTCTGTATATCCGCCTTTCCAATAAACAAAATAATAAAAATAAATCTTTAAAAAAAAAAAAACTAACATGGGCATTTGGCCTACCAGTCAAGCTGCTGGTGGGATATTTGCATTCTCTATCAGAGTGTCTGGGTTTCCACCTTGGCTCTGTTTTTCTCCACTGCACTCCAGCTTCCTCCTGATGCACCTGGAAGGTAGTAGGAGATGGTTCTTGTGGTTAAAACGTGAACTACGTTTCTGTCTCCCTGCTTTGGCCTGGCCCAGCCCCACGAATGGGATGCCTGCATTGTAGACAGAATCTTATCCACTACACCCCTATTTTCTGCTTATTTGTATGCATTTGTATGCATTTCCCCTACATAAAGACACGTATACAACTGTGCATTGTATATGTATGTTGAGCAGGGATCATGTGTAGACACAGTAACTAAATCCTGTTGTCTGTCCTTGGCCCAAATGGTCTGCCAGCAGCATCCTGCACAGCTGATCATCCTCCTCCTTTTCATTACCTGGATCCCAAGACCTCACAGCATCCGAATTTTTCCTTCTGTGTTACTATTTCTTGTATCTCAACCTGCTTTTCTGGTTGCCCTTCCCAAAGTCTAATCCTTTGACTTCTCAGGCTATTGAGACTCCTATGAACGTCTGCTGAGAATTTCCAAATACACATCTCCTGCAGTGATTCTTGCCTCAACTACACACTCACATGTCTACTCCCTCTCCAATGGGCATTTTAAAAATGTTCAAAACAGAACTACTGAATGTTTTCTTGCTAGCCCCTTAAATGGTCATCCCAGACTTCCAGCCCAACAGGCCAGACTGTTGCCGCCATTCTGATTCTTCGTTTCTCTATACCATCCATCCAATCAGCAGCCCTCAGAACTGAAGTCCATCTGAGGAATTTCTCACTATTCCCTCTTCTACCACTCTGCTCCAGACCACCATGCTTCGTCACTTGAGTCACTACTAGGGTCTCCCCACAAAAACATCTTCCCGTTTTTGTTTTAGTCTCTCCCCAAACTGGGTGATCTTTCTAAAACTAAATCAGGTCACATGACTCTCCTCAGAATACCACAATGGGTCTCCCATTCACCCACAGGAAAGCCATAGTCCTTAAAAATAATCTGTAAGCACTTAGTATGCCTTAATTTTTAAACTTAGAAATACAAATATAGAAGGAAGTATAGTGGCAATGAAGAACATGCGGTTGGGGCGGATGGCCTATGGGCAAAACCTGGCTCCAGTTATTAGCTTTGTGACATTGGGCAAGTTATTAACTTCTCAGTTTCTAAACTCACTTCCCTGTACAGTGGAATAATCATAAAATCCATCTCATAGTTTTATCATGGGGACTAATGAATTAACATTTGTTACATGCTTACAATAGTGCTGGCATGCAGTGAATAACATAAAAGTTGAAAACATTTGAGTCAACATTCTTTGCTATTAGCCAAAGATTTCATATATGTATTTTTTAAAAAGACTCATTAAGTGGACATTGGCTTTAAATATCAGGTTCAATAATTATGCAGCTTTCAAAATTCCTTTGAGGATGTATGGGGAGAAATAATGAGACCTCACTTATAGTCTATTTTTTAGCTGAATCATGAGTGAGAAACATTGCAAGAGTAAAGGATATGTGAATGAACTGTGCTTTCATGAAACAGTATAGTAGTTCTTTTCAAACAATACTTTTTTTTATTTAATAGAAAATTGGCCCTGAAACACCATCCAGACAAGAATCCAGGTGATCCTGTTGCTGCTGAGAAGTTTAAAGAAATCAACAACGCCCACACAATACTGACGGACATGTCGAAGAAGAACATATATGACAAGTATGGGTCCCTGGGACTCTATGTGGCTGAGCAATTTGGAGAAGAAAATGTGAATACCTACTTTATGCTGTCAAGCTGGTGGGCAAAGGTAAATCAGAACGTTTTTCTTCTTTCAAGAAAATGTCCTGGAAGTCTATGATAGTTACTCTTTCAGATTCCATCTCAAAGAAAGTTTAACTTTACTCTTGTCATACAAGGAGATTCACTTTTCACTGAAAGCTATTATTTGGGGATCCTTTTTTGCATTAGCTCATCCATTAATTATGAAATCCAACATGACTTAAAATACTTCTAGACATTAATTATATTTGAATTTGGAGCTTCAGGTTAATTCTGACTGCCCTCCCCCCTCCATAATGACTAATTAACAACTGACTCATTGCTCAAAACCAAAAATAATTTATTAGTGTGACAACTGTTTAATAAAATATTATAGGACAAATTTAGCAATGTCCTTTACTATCTATAGCACAGGCTACGGCAGCAAACACAATACTTGGAAGAGTGAGTGGCAATGATGTCATAGGTTCACGTGGAGCCCCCAGGGGTAGGAGAGAAGGAAACGAGGGGAGAAAGGTGAGACTTACACAGAGACAGAAACATGGAGAGGAGTTGGGGGCGAGGAGAGAATTGGACACCTGATCAAGGAAAAGACAGCATTTTGAAAGCCTCAGGGAAATTTATTGACTTCTGTACAGTACATTTTGATTTCTCAGGAATGCCTAATACATGGATGTTTGGTGCTGGGTTTTTTTAGTTTGTATATAAATATTAATATTCTTAGCTTCTGATTTAAGTCACATTTATAGATCATACATGTAGTTAACATATTTTATGAACAGTTCTCATTTATATGAGTTGTAGTTCATAGTAATAATAATAATAATAAAAAAGTCTCCAAAGTCAGTGTTATGGCACGGTAAGCTACCGCCTATGATGCTGGTATCTCTTATGGCCATCTGTCCATGTCCAGTTGCTTTGCTTCCAATTCAGCTCACTGTTAATGGCCTGGAAAAGCAGTAGAAGATGGCCCAAGTACCTGGGCCCCTACCATACACATGGGAGATGTAGCTCTGGGTTGCTAGCTTTAGCTTGGTCCAACCTAGCCAATGTGGCCATCTAGGAAGTAAACCAGTGGATGAAAAACTCTGTCTCTTTCATTTTCCCTTCCTCTCTAATTCTTACCTCCGTCTTTCAAATAAATAAGCCAGATTCCCCAAAAGGAAGCCATCATGATCAGTAGTATTCTGTTTTCTTCCACTAAATCTTGCTGAGCTTTATCTATGCATAGAGAGATTTTTTAATACAAAAGCATGGAAAGAAATTCTGCAACCTAAAACCTCATTTGTCTTCTATGTTCCCAAAATTCTTTTGGGGAGAATATTTGAGATTCACGGTAATATTCTTATTGAAAACTTGATGGTTTTGGAACTTGGAAAGAGGAGTGTACATGTTGACAATGTCATTCCTGATGATACATTAGCATTCTAACAATAAAAATTAGTTCTAAAAATATATTTTAGAGCTTTCAATGGAATTTAGTCTCTAGGAATCTCTCGTCCTGTGGGAAGGAACATCTGCAGTTGTAGATAGTCACACATGTATGCTTGATTGCATATTGGGGCCTGAGTAAAAATAATAAGGCTTTCTTGCTCAGGAAGTTGATTAACATGACCAAAACTTATGTAGACAAGTAAAATCTACCTGGTAGTGTAAAAGATACACAAAATAATTCCTGTTGGCAACTCCTCAAAATCAGTCCCCAGAGGCTGGTGTGGGGTAGTGGGTTAAGCTGCTACCCGATTCACAGGCATCCCATACAAGCACCAGTGAGCATCCTGACTGATCCACTTTGAATGTAGCTCCCAGCTAACGCATGTGGGAAAGCAGCTGAAAATAGCTCAAGCATTTGGGCCCCTGACATCCATGTGGAAGACTTAGATGGAGTCCCAGACTAATGACTTTGGTCTGGCCCAGCCCTTGTTGTAGCCAGTCACTTGGAGGCCTGCCACCAAATAACCACATATTGAATATGCACCATGTGGATGAGTCAATATGACGTCATCAGTATATCTTTTTAAAAACCTCAGGAACCTGGAGTGGCTAGGATAGTGCTAAAATGCTGCAAGGAATAAAGCAATGGTGTTTCTCACAAGCAAATAATGTAGCTAGATTAAAAGCCAAAACAAAAGAATGAATAGGAATTTTCAGAGAAGACAATATGGAAATTGTGCAGCAAAAAGGAAAAAGGTCGATGAAGAAGGGAGTGGTTTCCTAGGGTTATAGCCGAGGAATTCTGCCCAGGAGCGTCCTGGAGGTAGGGGATGAGGGCGAGGGCTTTGTGGTTTAGGGTTTTAATGTATCCAAGAATATGAAAATGTAAAGTATCTTTCCATAGCAGAGGTTATAGGTGCAAGAGTATGACCAAGACTGTCCAACTCCTGGGGCTCCGCCTCCAGCTGGGCCAGAGAGGTAGGTGGGTTCTGGGCTGGGCAGCAGGTGAGGCTGAGATTCACTGACGCCCAAGTGTTCTGCCTCAAGCTGCTGAGGCAGTGCACGTGCACACCACGAACTCGGCCTTACATTCCTCCCTGATTATTAATCACATGAAATCTGCATTTCAGTTACAGGTGTATAGACCACTTCGTTTCTGGTTTAGTTTTGCTCCATTCACAAAAATAGGCGACAGAGAGGAAGATCCTCCATCCACTGACCCACTCCCCAGGCAGCTGCAATGACCAAGGCTGAGCTGAGCTGAGCCGATCTGAGGCCAGGAGCCCCCTTGGGTCTACCATGAGGGCTCAGGGTCCCAAGGCTTTGGGCCATCCTTAACTGCCTTCCCAGACCACAAGCAGGGAGCTGGATGGGAAGTGGGGCTGCCAGGATTATAGCTAACACCAATTTGGGATCCCAGAGCATGCAAGGTAAGGATTTTAGCCATTAGGCTACTGCACCAGGCCCAATTAATTTATTTTTAGTAAGCAAACCTTTTATCTGTTTGTGGGGAAATCCTGGTGTTGTTCATTAGGAGAAAAGCATGTTTATGAATTTGTATATTTATTAATATGGCACATATTTATTGTTTTTAAAGTGTCTACAAGATACCAAGTCTTTTGGCAAGACAAACTGAAAAATCACTAACATGCATTCCTAGATTCCAAGCTTGCCCTTGTTCTACAGTGTCAACAGGAAGAAAATCAAGGGGGTGGACATTTTGCACACTAGTAACACATCACTTGGAATGTAGAGTATCTAGTTTCAAGTCCCAGTTCCACTTCCTATTCCAGCTTCCTGCTGATGCATGACCTACCTGGGAGTCTGCACATGATGTTTCAAGTGATTGGTCCTTGCCAACCACGTAAGACATCAGGCTCCTCGGCTCAACCTGACCCAACTCCAACTGTTACAGGCGTTTGGGAGGTGAATGAGCAGATAGGAAAATACACTCTCTTTCTCTTCCTTTCAAATAAAAAATAAAGGTAAAAACACATTTTAGATGTATCAAGGTAAAAAAAAAAATTAAATATAGAACAATTGGAGAACAAAAAGCAATTGTTTTGGGGTGGAAAGACATCATAGAAGATGAGTCTTGAACACCAGATGGGTATTGATGAGGTGGCTGGGGAATGAATGCGTTGGCAATGTCTGAATGACTGAATTTACAGTGAGAGCCAAGTAGTTAAGACGAGAGCAGAGCTGAGTACATGCAGGGGAGGGTCAGTAGTAAGCAGCCAGAACATCATCATGACTAGGTACCTCAGCTCTATCTGAGACACAGGTGTTGCAACACAGCTTCAAGAGAACAAGTGTTTAGGAAAGCTCCCCGCAGCTGCATTGGGCAGAGCTAAAGGCAAGTGTGGAAGCAGCAATGCTGGAGGGAAGGCTGCAGCCACAAGCCAATCAGAGATAATAAGGACCTGCTTCAAGGCCTGAAGGGCTGGGCTGGAGATGAGGAGAAGCAGGCAAGAGCTCTGGAGTGAGAGAGTACAGGATTGGATGCCTAACAGAAAGGTGAATGTGGACAGGGCATTGTTACCTTGCCCTTTGATGAGAAGGGTTCAGTTCTCTGAGGCAGCAGAGCTTGGTTAGCTTGTTTGACTTGTGGAGGTTTTATTTGCCAGTTTGGGTTTTGTTTTGGTTTGCTGTGATCTTAATCATGTAAAATAATATATGTGTGATAATATAATAACATGATATATATAACATGTAACAATCTTCATGGCCTAAGAAGAAAGAAGAGATACCATTCTTCTGTGTCTAATTGTTAAATGAAGCTTCTCATCACTCCTCCAAGTACTCTTTACAAATAGAGTTTTTACAAGGAGTAAGGATGGAGGTGGATGAGGGTAATCTGTGAGGTGAACTGAAACAACTTCAGGTCCCTGGGGCCACATGGGTACAGGCTTGGGTTCTGGGGTTCTTCCCCCAAATCTCCCATTCCTCATCCCTGTTTTGCTTGGCCTCTGTTTCCTCCAGGCTCTGTTCATCATCTTTGGCCTCCTGACAGGCTGCTATTTTTGCTGCTGCCTGTGCTGCTGCTGCAAATGCTGCTGTGGGCACTGCCAGCCAAAATCATCGACGCCTTCAGAAGAAACCTTCTACATGTCCACGGAGGACCTGGAGATGCAGATCCAGATCGATGCAGAGAAAGGTAACACAAGACGGAAGCTCAGTTGTGGTGGGTATCGTTCTGAGGTCCAACTACACCCCAGGTCTAAAGTCAGAGGGTGCCAATCGTAAAACGTGAGGAATCCTTCAGATCCTTAGCTTGAGTGATCTTTGTGGGAAGATGAAACGACATTTAGCACTAGTAGATACAGAGAAAAGCTGCACCTGACTCCCTTAGAAATCACGAGAGGTGGGGATGATGAAGCTCATGACAGAGCGAGCTCCAGGTGCAGGGAGATTTGAGCCGGGGAGGCCCAGGCCAGGAGCTTCCAAGGCAGGTATATCCCCTACGAGAAGCCATTTCAGTGTATTCAGTTAGACTGTCTATTAAAACAGAAAAGAGCAAACATCAAAAAAAGTCATCCATCTCTAATTTTCTTCCTGTTGATGGTTTGGCATTGGGTTTGGGGTAGAACTGGTGGCAACCACACTCCTCCTGATTTGTAGCTTCTTTGTAAATATACACATTCAGCATGAACTTTAAACCAGAAACATGTCTGTCTATACTGGGAGGTACACATAACCATGGTATATGACTTCATTTTCCCAAGTTGATTCTATCATTCTACCTAGAATTGGGGGCGGGGCGCGGAGAGAAGTGTAAAAAATAATAAGATGTGAGAGAATCTTTCTATGAGATATTTACATTCTTTGAGAAATGCCTTTGTTAAACACGAAGGGGTCAAATCTGTCATTGTCTTGCTTAGTCTTGCATCTTAATCCTATTGTCCTTTTCAACTGGAAAACATAATTATTCTAGATTACAGATTTTATCAGTTACCACGCGCCCCCCCCAAATAAAACCCTAGATAGCTAACCAAGAGAATAACTGTAATTCAGACAGTGGGGCATTGTTGGCAGAACTGCTGAGATTAAGAATGGCACACTCCTCTGAACTGTACTACACTGTGATTCTGCTGGTCACACTGAGACAGAAATTCCAGGGCCTGGAGCATCAGAGGCTCTTTAAAGGCTTCTGTGTACCTCTTATTCTCTGTTGAGTGTGATGCTGAGTAATATCTGGTGTTATCTACGCTGACTCCAACCTGGAGGAAAGAGTCCTCAATAATGCGAGTCGTCCTGACCCCTGGCATCTGAGAATTGAGGGCTCAGGGAAGTCAGCAGGGTTATTCCTGCAGGGTGGGATCTCTCTTAGTGTATTGCTGGCCAGGCCTGTATCCAGAAGAGGGTGCTCTGACCTTCCAGTCTTGTCCTTAGAGTCAAACTGTAGGCCCAGAGTGAAATGTAATTAAAACTATACTTTTACAAATTTGGGATGTAAAAGGACAAATCATGCTTTTAATAGAGGCATACATAGCAAAAAAGATAAAGCATGCAGGATTGCTGATAAATGAGTAAGCAGTGGTATTTACATAGAAATTCCTTTTCTTTAGTGAAAAACTGGTGACTTTGGCACAGCTTGATAACAAATAATGATGCCAGTGCACTGATTCCATCTGTTCTTGGGAGAAGCTGCTTTAGAACCCTGACAAGAGCTTCTGGCCACACTGACCCTAGGATCTCCCTAATACCCATCAGTCCGAAGCAGCTCTCAGCAACAAAGGACAGAAAAGAATAACAAGAGAGGAGTCTCAGCATCTTTCAGTGGTCAAATTTAACTTTCCCTTTTATAATGGAAAATCCAAATGAGGGTAATTAAACATAAATATCTCAAATCCATTTTTTTCACACTTGTCTGAAAAGCTTCACACTATTTTCTCTTTTGAATGAGATAAAAAGATCCACTAGATCTTTTCCCTAGACCTCCTTTATGGAAAATGTAGTTTCTGGACCAGGAATCCATCCCACGTGCCGGTCTCCACCAGGGAATCTTCCTTGCTAAGTGAATGGTGATGATTCAGAAAGTCTCTATTTCTTAGTGCTGACACCCCAGAATTACCAGCTCCGCCACAGACATCTGATTCTAGGCCAAATAAACCCTGTATTTGACTGTATTAAGAATCCCTAACCCAGGGTCCAGTGTGGTACCTTAGCGGCTAAAGCCCATGCTTTGCATGGGCCAGGATCCCATACGAGCACCAGTTCTAATCCTAGCAGCCATGCTTCCCATGCTGCTCCCTGCTTGTGGTTTGAGAAGGCAAAAAAAGAAGTCTGATTACAATTTTTTTATTATGTAAAGTTAGAAAAGTTTTTCAGTTTTACAACTCATTATTAATAATGTCTAACCTTTTAGGGATTGTTGTCAAGTTTGGGAAAATTCTTATTGTTGATTTAATATGTCAGGGTTACTTCAAATATTTGTTAAATAACTGAATTAAAAAATAAGCTTACTTTGGTGTGGAAAAACAAAATCATATATGGTTGCTGCCTAACATGTATTTTCTGTGAACATTTATGAAGATCTCAATATTTGAAAGAATTTTCCTCAAACCACTTTTGCCTGTTTTTTCAAACCTTACTGCTGTTCCTTGTGACTTCTTCTGAGACAGTCTATTGGACACATTGTGTCACACCGCTGCTGGCCCAGATCTTCATGTCCCTTCAACAAATGAATTGGCTTAATAACCTTGAGGAATGTTCCTAAGGTCATTCCTATATCCATAAGACTAGTAACAATTACTCACATATTTGCTGCAAATTACAAAAACATATTCCATTATACTAAACTCAAAGGAAACTGGTCCCCAATTCTTTTTTTTTTTTAATTTGAGAAAAAGAGAGACAGAGACAGATAAATCAAGATTCTATCTACTTTCCCAACAGACAGGATTGGGAATCAGGAATGAAGTCTATATATCCCAGGTGGATTATAGTAACCCAATAGCTTGGGTCATCCTCACTCTCTCTGAAAATCTGCATTTCCGGGAAGCTATAACCATAAACTAAAGTTGGGAATTAAACTCAGGCATTCTGATGTGGGATTGAGCATATTCACCATGATACCAAACTCCCACTGCTCCATTATATTTTAGCTGAACCCTCAAAATGCCCAACAGACATAGTTATTTAAGAAAACACACTTGGGGCAGGGGGCAGCACTATAGCCTTGTGGCTAAATCCTCACCTTGCTCATATTGGGATCCTAAAAGGGCACTGGTTGGTGTCCTGGCTGCTCCACTTCCTATCCAACTCTCTGGATGTGGCCTGGGAAAGCAGTCAAGGATGACCTGAAAAACAAAGCCTTGGGACCCTGCACCTGCATGGGAGACCCAGAAGAAGCACCTGAGTTCTGATTAACTCAGCTCTGGCTGTGGCAGACACTGAACAAGTGAACCAGTGGATGGAAGGTCTTTCTCTCTGTCTCTACTTCTCTCTGCAAATCTTCCATTTTCAATAAAAATAATTTTTTTAAAAAAAGAAAAAGAAAATATACTTGAAAGACACCTCTAGCTACTCAGATATCAAGTTGCTGTTGTGAAAAATAAGTACGATACCTCAACATTTGAGTTCTTCCAAAGGCACTGGTGTTACATTAGGGTTTTTAGACTTTTATTTTAATGAAAATAAATTTAAAATGGTAAACATTTTCTGCTTAAAGGAATTTTTGATTCTGATATTGAATCTGACCAAAACAATTGTAAACTTTAGGGTTGGAAGCACACTGAGGAGTCTCTTCTATTCCAATCTGTATGCCTTTGTTTCATTTTCCTACCTTATTGCACTGGCTAGTTTTTCTAGTACCTCGTTTACTGCTTTACTGTCCTTGTTTTGAAATCCTTAATTTTTTTTTTTTAAGTATAGCACTTAAGTATCCTCACTTGCTCTGAGTTCTGCAAATTATCTGTCAGTACTCAGAATATTTACTAAATCAGAGTTTCAAGCTGATGGCTTTGGTCAGTAAATATTTTCTTTGATTAAACTATTATTTACCTTAAGGTTTATTTTACAATTACACTACATAAAGACACTTAAAAAGGAAGTCACTAGTCACTGTCAAAGAATAGGGGGAAAGTTGCCTGCCCAACGTGAACACTTTGCTTCTAGGGAAGAAGCTAACTGAGATGAGACAGAAGTGGGTAAAAAAGAATGGCTACAGCCTAGGGGCTTATATGCATTTTCAACTCTGGAAAAGCAAGCCAGATCCCAGTGCTAAATTTGTTTTCTTTCTGCCACGCTGAAGGCAGTGGGATGAAATGCAATCACAACTCCCACCTATAAATCATAAAAATGTCTAGTTGAGTCAAGTCTCCCCCTGAAACTCTCCTTGCTTTTGAAGGAAGAGGAGTAATGTATTTGGAGGAGGAGACTTTATGGTGTTGACCTTGAATCTAAAAGTTTGAGAGTCAAGTGCCCAGAAAAATCTAGTGACTGCTTAACTTTTCCTGCCACTTATCTGGACAAAACCCAAATAAGTCCACAACCACTGAGATAAAGAAAGCCATATGGCTCTAGCTCTCGGCCAAGGCACAGAGATATTTATTACATGTTTACTGTGCAGCACTTAGCGCCTCTTCACTTCCCAAAGGAAACAAGCAAGAGACTAAATTCATCCTTTCTCTTTTAACATCCCCCCCATTAAAATGAGTCCATTTCTAAAAATAATACTTGAAAATTAAAATTCTTGCAACTAGTACAGAGCCCTTCGCTTCTGCTATGTATGAAAATATCAAGTAAACACCTTCAAAGCCCCAGGCCAGGATGGTAGGACAGGTGAGTCGGCTTAGAATGCTCCCCAACAAAGCTACTCAAAGGGGATCCAAGGTTCCCTTGACTTTTGGCTGCCAGTGTTCACTGAGGAAATTTACTAGGCTGGTCTACTGAGACAGTATTTCAACAACAAATATTTACTGAACACTTTAATATCTGCCTGACATTATGCTGGTGGCTAGAGAAAAAAAGTATGGTTCCTGGTATTCTGAGGTGTTATAATCTAGTAGCAGAGACAGGCACACAAATAGTAAATAATAACCACACAAAGGCTTTCTTTACAAATACAACAAACGTGACAAAGCTGACACTAGAAGGCCTGACATCAATGTGAGTGAGAATTAGTTCCTTTATTTGCTCCATTTATTCATTTCGTTAGATAGCTGGAGTTGGGGGGAGAAAGAGACACTTGTTGTGAACATAGTTTTGAATTTATAGTCCACTAATTCAGAGATGTGAAGTAGTAAAATTGATGCAACCTAACCAAATACCCACACTAGCATGGGCTGCGCAAAAGCCAAAATCTGGATGTGGGTATGCAATTAGGGTCTCCTATGTGGGCGGCAGGAAGTCAACTATTAGAAATGAGCTGCCTCGCAGGGTCTGTGTTAGTGAGAAGCCACACTCAGGAGCCAGGGCTCTCAGATGTGAGGTTTGGCATCTGAACTGCTGGGTTGAATGCCCACTCTTGATACTGGTTCTATTAACTATTAAATAGATACAAATACTATGACCTGATTTTTACCTTTCACTATTATCATTAGAATTGTTGGCTTTTTCTTCCTCAGAAACAATCATGGTAAATCATTTATGATTTTTTATTTATACTATTGTAATTATATATACTGTTTGTATATATGTTATTCTCACTTTAATATTACTGGCTTTGTACAACTTGCTTTTTTTCACTCAACATTGTATATCTGAGATTATTTGCATTGTGGCTGCCATTTATTTTTACCATTGTATAAATATTCTACAAAGATATCATGTAGGGCTTACTTTGCATGCACCAGGATCCCAGATGAGTGCCACTTTGTATCTTGGCTGCATCCCTTCCCTTCCTGGGAAAGCAGTAGAGATGGCCCAAACTTTGGAACCCTGTACCTACGAGGGAGACCTGGAAAAAGCTCCTGGCTCCTGGCTCCTGGCTTCAGATCAGCTCAGCTCAGCCACTGCAGCCACCTGGGGAGTGAACCAGCATACAAAAGCTCTTTGTCTCTACATCTCTCTGTAAATCTGCCTTTCCAATAAAAAATAAAAAGTAAATCTTAAAACAAAATCTGTAACATTAAAAAAAGAATATCATGCAATTTATTTACCCAATCTACGGCTGACATTTTCTCCTTTTTGCCCTTGCAAACTGAGCTGCTACAGATGTTCTTGTGCATGAGAGCAAGAATGTCTGTAAACATATACACACAAGTGAAATTTCTTAGGCAAAGGGTATGTACATCATATACATCTACAACTTGTTAAATATTGTCAACTCGGTCTGCAAAATTACTGTAGCTACATTCCCTCCATACTTCATGAGCATTCCTGTTACTCCACATCCTTGCCAACCCTGGCTATCACCAGACTGAAAATGTTGGTCCATGTAGTAGCAGGTGGAAAGTAACAGACAGTGGCTCTAGTTTTCATCTCCTTGGTTAGTAGTGAGGTTGGATGTCTTTTTATGTGTGTGTTAGTCATTTGGATTTCTCCTATGAGATGCCAATTCAAATATTTTGAAGTTTCAATGATATCATCCGCCTTTTCCTCATTGTTTCTGAGCATATTCTGGACCTCAATTCTTCATTGTTTATGATTTGATGTTTCATTTTTTGTGGAATCTTCTGATGTGTCCAAGTTCTTAATGTTTGCAAACTTTTAATCTTTGCACTTAGTGATTTCTGTGTTTTGAACAACCATTCTCTGTTTCAAGGACACAATGGTATTCCCCTCTATGGCCTTCTTGGTTTTACAGTTTTGTTTTGCACACACATCTGCCTATCCATCTGGAGTTGATCTGATATAATGTAGAGATCTTATTTCAGATTTTTTTAATCTTAAAAATCTCAGCCCCCTGATTTATTTTTTTTCAGCCCCTTGGTTTCTAATCTTGGTTTTGGTATACCCTAAGATTCAACAGATATATGTAATAGTTTCTGGAATTTCTTTTTGGAAATCTCATTTCAACATTTGCCACATTAAAACAACTGTCATAAGACTCTATGTTCATTGTTCTATTTTTTTTTACTTTTAGAAATGGATTTCCCAATTGTTCTCCAGCCCACAAATGCAAGTGAGAAGACACAGCTAATCAAAGAAGGACCTAGAAGTTACTGCACGGACTCTTGATAAGGAGCTCACTGAGGGTCCAAGGAGCCTCCTCTCGGTCCAGCTAGGTCTCCAGGTGATCAAGGAGATGGAGGGGCGAATGAAATGCTGTGAACTTTTCCACACTTGTATTTTATTTTTATGTTAGAGAAAGATGATTGCTATATGACTTTCTCAGTATGCAGACCTTATCCCTGAGTGGAATTTTGAATGAAACTCATTTACTTGTGATGAATAAAGGCCCCCATGGTTGTTTTAAGCTCCTTGCGTGAGGTTGAGAAATGGCCTTGGGCAGCTGTTATGAGCTTGTCCTTTATGGGTGTCAGCCCTCATTTGTCACAAACTAAAGTGGTCTCAAAACAAAAGCCACTTTTCATCCATTTGCCTAATTGCAGTATTCATATCAGCCACAGTATCAGCGGCAAATCAGGAGCAGTAGAGGAATTGTGTGCAGAGTTCTGTCTCTGGCAAAATTCACTATAGTTATAGACTATTTCACAAAGAAGGAAAAGACAATTAGGCTTAAAAAGACAAATTGCACTGTTTTAAAATTTGTTTTTGGAGGATTAAAAAATTAACTGAAAAGTGACAAGAAAATCAGGAAGAAACAGATATTATGTGTACTTTCAAACTGGCTTTAGCAAATCAACTTCAATCTGACTGGACCTTTAAGAGATTCCAAGGAGTATTCTGGGATAGAGCCGATCCCAAGTAGGGTGTTGATCATATTTTTAGTGAAATTTTTTTAATTGGTCCAGATTAGCCAGACTGAATAAAAGAAATGCATGAGGTAAAAGTAAAATTCTAAGTTCTATAGTCTAAATTTGCATTTAGAGAGTCATTATCTTATTTTAATGGATTTAATTATGTTCATTAGAAAATGCTGAGCTCTATGTATATTGGGAAATTTAAGGTCAGATGTCATCTCTACTTGTTTGATTCTTAAATTCTTGGTGTAGCAAAAACCTTGTGCTTTTCCTGAAATATAGTACAGCAGCAAACATATACGTCTCTCCTAGACCTTTCTTAGTTCTTTAAGACCTTATTCTGTTTTTATGTAATATTGCATGAAATGCCATTCTCCTTTTTCTTATTTCTTACCCTTCCATACCAGACTATAGTCAATAACTGTTGAATATATTGTGAGAATTACTGTCATTAACAGTAGAGTTTGGAAGTCATTAAAACTCTGTGCTAACTCTTGAGTTAATGGATTTTTCCCCCTATATAATCAAATAGAAAGATCTTTGTTTTGCAAGTTAAGAAGTTTGGATCTAATGTTAAATTCTCAATAATTTATCCCCAGAACCAAGTGATAAAATGATTATCAGAGGGTTAATGAAAGATACCCTGTAACACAGTTTGTATGTCTGCCCTAACCAGCTTCAAGTTGGTTTGAGTCCAGATAAAATAGCTGAGGTGAAAGAATTAGAGTCATTTATTTCACAAATGTAAAGTGATTTTAGATGAATTTATCTATGTTGACACAGATAAATGTAACAGGTCTTCCTTATAAAGATTCTTCACAAAGTTTATGGAAAACAAAGCTAAAAGACACCTTTTAGTGCACAAATGCTTGAAATGCATGAACATTTGGGGGTCAAAAAAGTTCAGGAAAATGCATATTACATTTGATGAAATTATGAAAATGTAGACATGATTTTTTAATTTTTTCACTAAAATAAAATTCTCCTTTAATTCCTTTTTCCATGAACTTTTTGTAGCACTTTCATATAAACTTAACAGCAAAGTCCAGACAGACTCCCAAGTTTAACCAGTGAGTGTTTTTTTGGGGGGGAGTTGTATTTGATAGATGAATGCATTCCACACTTAGAGGAAATGATAATATAAATATCCCAGCCTGTGGATGATCTGAGCCACTGCAGTTCTTTCCTGTGGTCTCTCTAAGAAGCAGATCAGGCCTGTTTCTGAATAACAGCTTTTAAAATCACAAAGCTTTTTTTTTTAAGATTTATTTATTTTTATTGGAAAGTCAGATATACAGAGAGGAGGAGAGACAGAGAGGAAGATCTTCCGTCCAATGATTCACTCCCCAAGTGACAGCAATGGCCGGAGCTACGCCAATCCAAAGCCAGGAGCCAGGAACTTCCTCCAGGTCTCTCACGTGGGTGCAGGGTCCCAAGGCTTTGGGATGTCCTCAACTGCTTTCCCAGGCCACAAGAGCTGGATGGGAAGTGAGGCTGCCAGGATTAGAACTGGCACCCATATGGGATACTGGGGCATTCATGGGGAGGACTTTAGCCACTATGCCACTGCACCAGGCCCAGAACCACAAAGCTCCTTTTCTCTCCAAAGCCTCTTTTTTAATTTTTACATGAATTTGTTTTGTTTTTGTTTTTTCACTTCTCTTCCCAGCTCACCCAGGAAGCTGGTGCAAGAGTGATTAAGATGAGAACAGGACATGAATCAGAATCAGGATCAGAGTCGGAGGACCAAATCCCTGGAGGGTGGTGGGCAGTGTCTCTCTCAAAGGCCTGGTTTCTGGCTAAAATGATGTTGGGTAAATACAAGCAGGTGAATGCCTATGTGAGAGCAAGAATTCTGCAGAATGTCTTCCAGCTACAGAGAAACACGAGGCAGCTCTTCATCTGAGGCAGCTGCTTAAGCTGTCAGTGGGGGGCGTCACCAAGGAGCTGCCACCCAGCATCATCTGTGATCATTCTGAATCCAGAATCGTCTTAGCAGACACTTCAGAGACAAAAGACCTGCACTGACTGTGGGCCTGAGGGGTAGTCATGCCGTGTGAAATGGGAAGCCCTCTCCTAGAGCTTGCTCTCCATTTATCTTTTTGCCATCTTATGTTAGAACATTAAACACATACATGCATTTCTTTGAAGATTAGAATTTTTAAAAAGGACTTACTGATTTGAAAGACAGAGTACCAGGGAATGAAAAGGAGAGACAGAGGGAGGAGAGAACTTGTATTCACTGGTTCACTTCCCAGATATCTGCAATGGCTGGGGATGAACCAAGTTGAAACTGGGCCAGGCTGAAGCCAGGGGCCTGCAACTCCACACAAGTCTCCCACACAGGGGCAGGAACACAAACACTTGGCTATCTTAAGGTTGCATTAGCAGGAAGTTGGATGAGAACTGGAGGAGACAGAAGATTAACCAGTGCCCATATGGGATTCCTGCATTGCCAGCAGAAGCTTAATCCATTTTGCCACAATGCCAGTCCTATGTACCTTTCCATAAATTATGGCAAGTTCCCTCCCTGATTTCTATCCTTTGTCCCCAGTTCTTGCAGTCAAAATCCCAGCGGTCTGGCTCTGGTATCAGGAGTAGAAATCACTGGAAAGGCTTGCTGGGCAAATAAGGACAACTGACTTTTAAACTCAAACCAAAGGGTCTGGCATGATAGTTCAATTGACTAATCCTATACCTACATGGGCCAGCATCCTATATGGGCACCAGTTTGTGTCTTGCTGCTCCACTTCCTATCTAGCTCCCTGCTTGTGGCCTGGAAAAGCAGTAGAGAATGGCCCAAAGCCATCCTCAACCTGAGTGGGAGATGGAGAAGAAGCTCCTAGTTCCTGGCTACTGGCTACTGGCTCCCGGCTCTGGATTGGCTCAGCTCTGGATACTGTGGCCATTTGGGGAGTGAATCAGTGGATGGAAGCTCTTTGTTTCTCTGACTTTCCATCTCTCTGTAAATCTGTCTTTTCAATATAAATAAATAAATCTCAAAACATACACACAACCCGTGAAAACAAAAAACAAAACAAAACAAAACAACTACCTTGGTTTTGGAAGCAGATCATGCAACGGAGGCAGCTGCCAGGGTCTGCTCCTTATTGGCACAAGTTGATAAAGGCTAGTTACTTCTCTGCAAGTAAGGAAGCCCAGATCTCAACAATACTTTCTCACAATTGTCTTGGGTACAAAATAAATGCAAATATACAGAATGGGGTGCTATGAGGTCAGGGTAGCTACCTGTCCCGCTCCCTGCCCCCTTCAGATCATAACAGTATCATCAAGGATACAATTGCAGTGGATACAGGTGTTGCAAGTCCCAGAGGTCTTGCAGGCTGGACCAGGGCAAGGATATCTGAGGGGATTAGTTCACCTTCAAAGCTGAAGATGCCATTAAAAAAAAATGATACTGATGACAAACACCCACTCCCACCAGGTCACCTCTGCTTCAGGACTCCCCATAGCATTGAAGGCAGATCAGAGCTACCATGAAAGCAGCCAGCTGGCCCACGAGGCTGAAGAGGCCTGGGGAACAAGTGTCTTACTTGCTGATGAGGAGGACTTCTTCAAGGGTGTAACAGGTCTTGGAAGCCCCTTGCTCCACAGAAGAAAGAATCTTCTTTCCACTCATTCACTCCCTGAATGGCTGTAATCGCCAGAGTTGGGCCAGTTCAAAGCCAGGAGCCTTCCCAGGCCATTAGCAGGGAGCTAGACTAGAAGAGGAGCTGCTAGGACTCCAACCTGTGCCCAAGTGGGATGCTGGTACCACAGGTAGGGGCTTAGCCTGACATGACACAGCACTGGCCCTGATATTCTATTTCTTTAGTTCAAATGATGCAGAGAGTAAAACACCTTGGATATGGCCTAAACAGGAGACATAGTCCAGCATGCCATTCCTTTGCTACCATTACTTTTGAATTAAAAGAATAAAATAAAACAGGTGACCAGACACCTGAGAACCAATCACTCACGGTTTTTCTGTGTTTATTCCTTTGATCTGTATCTTCCTCACTTACTACCTTATTCCTTGGCACTTGGTAATCACCATGAATTCTATTCTCTGTTTCTATACATTGAATGTTTGGGGATTCCATGTAGAAGTGTGATCATGTGAAATTTAGCTTCTATGCCTGGCTTACTTCATTAAACAGTGTGCTTTACTGCCCAGACTTTTGTTTGGAAGTCTGGGCTACCAGAAGGGCTGCTACAATGCTGCCCACTGAGTTTTGAGGAGGTGAGATGGCTCCACTGAGAGGGTCCTCTAAACTGAATTGAGAATCTGGGGGAGAGTCTTGCTAAGTACCTAATATTTGTCTTTTTTCAATTCTTGAGCATCTCTAGATCACGGATAAAAAACTGAGATTAAAGTCCTATGTAACCAGATTCTATAAAATAAAATCTTAACATTATAGAAAGTTCAGATTAGTAGTGGCTTCCAGAAGTACATTTTTTGTCAGAAGTATATTTGAAAGTCAGAGTTTACATGTGTACTTCCCACAGAGCAGAAGACAAGAAAGGAAACTAACAGCTGTTGGGTAATTGATTAATTCTCACAGTCTATACTACTTCTGCAAAAGGCCTTTCTCCAAAAGCAGACCTAAACATGCTCAATGTCAAAAGAACCAGTAAGTATGATACAACTTTCTGGAATTTCCAACTGTTCCAATGTTGACCTCAGGAAGCAAAACCAAACTCCTAGAATCAAATCAACAAAGGACAGTTGCTAGAACAGTCAGCTTACCACTGGGTTGCTGCTGATAGCTGAAGATCTCATCATCAGTGTCCCCGATGCCCAGAAGCCTACTGGGCACATCCTGGCCCCAGGGCTGGGCTGGGGAGTCCTACCCAACAAGGGGATTTGCTGCTTTGAAGTCATCTGCATTGCCACCAACCATCTCCACTCATCATTTCTTCTCAAAATGCTAATTTATAACACACTTTGCTTTCTGGTGAAGAATAATTGAAGGAACTTTTTTTTTTTTTTAAAGTTTTAAGGTGTAACATTTTCTTATACCTTAAAACATGCCCTGGGCCCGGTACGGTGGTCTAGTGGTTAAATCCTCGTCTTGCATCTGCTGGGATCCCATATGGGTGCCAGTTTGTATCCTGGCTGCTCCACTTCCCATCCAGCTCCCTGCTTGTGGTCTGGGAAAGCAGTCGAGGACAGCCCAAAGCCTTGGGACCCTGCACCCATGTGGGAGGCCTGGAAGAAGCTCTGGCTTCTGATCTTTCTCTGTCTTGCCTCTTCTCTGTATATCTGCCTTTCCAACAACAACTACTACTACTACAACAAGAAAAAAATCTTTTAAAAATGCTCCACCCGGCCATGCCTACATTACCTAGCTTTTACACTGTCATCATTCTGAATTATTGATTACAATTTCAGCAACATTTGAAGCTAATCTTGTCTTAAAAAACATAATGGAAGACAGATAATGAAAGCAAATTAAGTCATTGTATTGATTAACTTATAAACATAATAGTTTCAAATAAAATGCCCTCATTTAAAGCATGTGTCTGGGGGCCTGGTGTGGTACTGTGGCAGACTAATCCTGCTCCAGTGGAACCAGCATCCCATATGGGCACTGATTCTCACTCAGCCTGGCTGCTCCACTTCCCATCCAGCTTGCTGCCAATGGCCTGAGAAAGCAGTAAGGCCTAGAAGAAGCTCCTGCCTCCCAGCTTCAGACTGGCCAGATCCTGACTTGTAGCCATCCGGGATTGAACCAGCTGATGAGAGATCTTTCTTCTCCATTTCTCCCTCTTTCTCTCCTCCCTGTAACTCTTTCAAGTAAAATAAATCTTTAAAGAAAAATGTCTCTATTGTATTTGGTATGGAAATTATTTCTTAAATCAATGGGTAGTATACTGGGATATTAAATGTTTAACTATCAAAACCTGAAAAAATATGTCATCCTAAATAAGAGGGTAAAATTTCAATAGAAAAATTTCACTCTCCTGCTGTGTCCTGCATTTCTTAGCTCTGTGATATTCTCTTCCCGCTACCATTAGTTACTACTTTACCAACAGGAATTGCACAGGAGGCATGTATAGACATGTGCAAATAAGAGAATGTGTACAACATGTAAAGAGTATTTTGAAATGTTTATGGGAAAGTGGAGTAAAAATGTAAGAGGCAGGTGTCTGGCACAGCAGCTAAGATGTATCTTGGCATACCACATGCCATTTCAGAGTGCCTAGGTCTGAGTCCTAGTTCTGCTTAAGTCCAGCTTCCTGCTAAGGCACACCCTGAAAGGCAGAAGGAATGGCGGGGGTATCCAGGTTCCTGTCACTCGCATGAAGACGTGGGCAGAGCAGCAGGCGCTGGTTTTGGCCTGGCTCAGCTCTTAACTGTTGCTGGTATTCCAGGAATGAGCCAGCAGATGGAAGATCTTCTCTGTGTCTGTCTCTATCTTTCAAATAAAATAAAAATAAGCAAACATTTTAAAATATTTATTTTGTTGCAAAAACTGAAGTTCACATTTTATTTCAGAATGTGTACAGTTTTCATGAAGTTTTTGAAGATCCTCTTCTATGCATAGATATAAAAAGTTTTTCGGGCCCGGCACGGTGGCGCAAGTGGTTAAGGTCCTCGCCTTGCACGCCCGGGATCCCATATGGGCGCCGGTTCTATCCCGGCAGCTCCGCTTCCCTTCCAGCTCCCTGCCTGTGGCCCGGGAAAGCAGTCCAGGATGACCCAAAGCCTTGGGACCCTGCACCCGCGTGGGAGACCCGGAAGAGGCTCCTGGCTTCGGATCGGCATAGTATCGGCCCGTTGCGCTCACTTGGGGTGTGAATCATCGGACGGAAGATCTTCCTCTCTGTCTCTCCTCTCTGTATATCCGCCTTTCCAATAAAAAAAAATAATAATAAAAATAAATCTTTAAAAAAAATAAAAAGTTTTCCACCTAAGTTATATCCTAGTTCTATTTCACAGCTTTAGATATTACTTCCTTCATTTTTAAATTAGTTGGTTTTCACCTGAAGGTAGGGGGCAGGGGACAAAAGAGAGAGGAGTTCTTCGATCTACTGGTTCATTCCCCAAATGCTCACACCAGCTGGGGATGGACAAGACTGAAGCCCCGCGCCTCCAACTCAGTCCAGTTTCTGGAGTGGCTGCCCAACTGCTGAAGCGGTCGTCAGATGTCATCCAGCTTGTGCATTAACAGCAGGCTGGAATCAGAAGCAGAACCAGGCCTCACACTCAGGCGCTTTCAAAACAAGACAACAGCATCCCAATCTATGACTTCACTGCTAAGCTAAATGCCAGCCCACTCCCGTTGTTGCTAAGCAATTGGATGAAGTCTGTTCTAGATCATAGCTATAGGGTTCTCTGTCCCATGTGCTAACCAAAACAACTTGTATGTGGCTAAACAAAAATAAAAAGGATGAAAAAACAAAAATGTATTTTTCTTTATGATTTCTTTATTAGTTTGCTAGAGCTGCAAAATGCCATTGACTTAGGTGAATTTCACAGCAGAAATGCATTTTCTCACAGTTTTGGAAGCTAGAAGTTTCAGAGCAAGATGTCAGCAGATTTCATTTCTCCTGGGACTTCTCTCAGTGGTCTGAAGACGGCTGCCTTCCCCCTGTGTCGTTACAGGGGCGTGACTCAGTGGGTGCACAGGTCTCAAACAGCACCACATTCAGGTTAAAGGCCTGCCTAAGGACTCCACGTTAACACTAGTAAGTACCTCTTAAAAGGCTTTACCTGCAGAAGTAATCACCTTCTGCGGTACTGGTGACTGGGAACTCAACACATGAGGTTGGGGCAGAGGACAATATCATCTAACCGCTAAGACTGTGGGTTCCTTTCTCAAAATTGTGCCACAATTCAGTTTACTTTACTTGAACCATGTGGTTTCTGTAAAGCTGCCCTGACTTTCGCTGAGTCTGCAGGTTGGCTCCTTTTATCAGTAAGTTCCACATCCTCCTCTTTCTTGGACTTTGTTTTCATGGATGTACGTCTATGGCAGGCACAGATGACAAAAGTCTTTCAGCAAAGGACTCACTTGCCCAGCTACCAGGAGGCTGGTTAAGCAGTAGCCTCCAGGAGTTAACCTCCCCAGATTTCTGAGATGAGTAGCCTTTGGCCAACCACTGCGTGGTGCAAGGGCCAGCCCATTGAGGCACAAAACCAGACTCTGTTAAGGGAAATCTTAGCTCAGGGGAGCTACTGACGTTGTCAGATCTCTAGCCCTCTTTGACAGCTAACTCCCGGCCAAGTCTGCGCCCACCCTTTCCCATTCACACTAAGTAGTTAACCAGTAAAAATTTCGCACTCTAATTCTCAATTTCAGTTTCCTGGAGAACTCAATATTCTCAACTAGTGTCCATTCTTTGTTTCTTCCAGCTTTTAAGTTCCCAACTGTATGCACTACACAACCAGTGAGAGCAGCTGGGGGGCACAGAGAACACTTAAGGCCTAGTTGTATAGTGTTTCAAAACATCCTTTGCTCACACTACCTCTGTGTGAATTTCAGTCACAAGAAACAAAGCCAGAATTTACACAGTCTTGGCTGTCATGGAACCTGTTATTCGGTCAAGCTTACTGTTGGGGAACGGGACAAAATAAGGGAGAAGCCCAAGAGGAAAGGTATGTGTGGCACTGCAATGACGGCCATGGCCGTGACCTCTACAGAGAAGAAACACGTTGTTCACTACCCTTGTAAAATAAGGAGAAAACAGGAAAAGGACAAAAGTTCTTTCCTCTCAGACGAATAAACAGTGTTCTGCTTATTATCTTGGGGGATGTAACACAGCTCCCTAACTTCCCGCGGCAGTAATCTTAAAACTCTTAGAAACAACACAAACTTTTAAAGATGTTATCAGTTTGTTAATTACCAAAATATCAAAACATGCAAAAGGAATAAAATTAAAACCAGTGCATTTTGTCCAAACAGTCTTGAGCTTACTCTCCACTCACATTTTACTTTCTTTGGGTCATCTGTAGTCCGAGGGAAGCAGCCTTCCCACTTTACAAAACTAGCCCTTTTGTCTTCCCTAACTTATTTTCCCTTTCCTAACAATGTTATATTAAATCTTCCACTTGAGAAACTGCTACCTGATTTGAGGGCGTCTAAGAAATAATTCCAATGTTCCTCCCACAAATAAGATAAATTAATACAAACATTTGCTCAAACCAACACGATAGCTTTTTGGTTCAAAGCTCCCAGCTGTGGGGGTTGGTAATTGCAGATCTTACACAATTTTGATGCAGTGCTAAAAACAAAAGGAGAGCACACAGCACTTCGGGGAACGGCCGCAAGTCATTTGGTTTGCTAACGACTTCTGAATATACGCCT
>NW_024467062.1:0-3592 GCF_017591425.1 Ochotona curzoniae
AGGCTTTCACCATGATAGGAAGCATCTGAGAAACCAGTGCTTGCAGGCATCAAAGATCATCCCACCTTGGGATCCTTATGAGCATCAGGGACCCCCATTGTGCAGATGAGGAAACTGAGATCTGGAGAAATCAAAGGAGTTTCCAAAAGATGGAATGTCAGGCCTGCACTGTGGTACAGCAGTTAAGCCACCACTGCTTATGCTGCCAACATCCCATAGTAGAGTGCTGGTTCAAGTCCTGGCTGCTTCTCTTTTGATTCAGCATCTCGCTATTGTGGATCCCAAACCCAGCTGTGTAAGGAACGAGTGGATGGATGGTCATTCTCTCTCTCTTACTTATTGTCTCACTCTGCCTTTCAAATGAATAAATAAGATCTATTAGAAAAAGAAAAAGGTCAGTGTGTAGACCCGGCAACAGCAGTCAAATATCCTGATTCATGGTTTCAATCTGCTTCTTCCATTATTCTATAGAAAAGCATATAAAATTATTTAATGAAAGAAGAGAGGAATGTTAAATGTAAGTAAACAGGAAATGTAGATAAAGGGAAAGATAAAGTTTTGCCTCTCAGTTGGCTCTAAGAGGCAAGATTGCTTTTCATAAGTTATAGTGTACATTATCCTCCTGGTATAAATAGCAAGCATTTATTTACTTGGGATTCTGAGGGTCAGGAATCCTAGCAGGGCCAGCCATCCCAGGTAGCATCTGGGGCCTCATGAAGTTGCAGGATTCAGCCTAGAAGTTGGGATGCTTGCACCCCACATCTGAAGTTGATGCCTCCCTTTAGCTCCTGACTCTAGCTTCTTGCCTTGGCAGACCCTTAGAGGCAGGGGTGAAGGCTCAAGCTCAAGTAATGGGTTCCTGCTACTCATATCAGGAATCTGGATGAAATTCCTAGATCCCTGCTTTAGCCCAGCCCAATTCTGGCTGCTGTGAGCATTTGAGAAGAAAGCAATATATAGGAGTGCTCTTCTGTCTCCCTCCCTATCTCTCTGTGTGGGGGAAGGGGTGGAATGGGGGAGCGTCTTTCATTTATCTGTCTACTTCTGTGTCCAGTACCTCCCTCTTCTTCATGGCTAGTGCAGACTTTATTTATGCTGTCTGGTATTCTAAGTTGCAGTGGCAAAAGCTGCAACCCTCTTAAGACTCTATGGGTTGGATGGAGAGGACAGTGTTCTAACAGCAGCTTGTGCAATGGCCAGAAATGGGAGAATTTCACCTGACTGTGACTCCTTCAACTTCACAGTATCTCAGAGGTATAGAGCAGGTGGAGTAGACTCGAGCACTGGTGTCAGATACCTCCAGCTACACAACACCAGAGAGCAAACCAGGGATGGAAACTCCCAGAGCACACAGGAAAAGGGCATCACTTCTTAATTCTTATGATGGCTGTTCATATGACCATTGAATTAAACATATGAGATGTGTTTGGAGCAGTTAACTGCATTCTTTTCCTACCTGCAACTCTAATCTTTATAAGAAGACATAGGCCTTCTGCATTCACCATAATGCTTAAATACATCAAAGTGTTAGCTACTGATCATTCAAAGCAGTGATGCAAAAGAAGGCCCTTATCGCGTAGGACTGTGGAACCCTAACACTGAGTTTGTATACTGTATTCAATAAAGTGCTGCAGCATAGAAACAACCAAACCATTCAAGCTCTAGGAATGAAGGTGTGTGAAAGCATTTATCATATCAGCAAATGCTTATGGTCAGCCTATTGCAAAATACTATTTCAAATGTCATGGAGAATAGATAAGTTTATAATTTAGACTTTGCCCTCAAGAAGACTTTTCCCTTAAACAAATTGAAAGATTTGCCAGGCAGTTTGGAGGCACAGAAAGATGCAGGGCAGTAAGAACTGTCACCAGATAGGATGCAATTCACTGAATGATGTGGTCAGGGAGCGAGATGGATTTTGTCTGCAGAATCGGGGATTGAGTCATCTGGGTCTGACACCCTACAGAGGAAGAACAAGAGGGAAAATCTGAACCAGGTCCTGAAGCAATAGGAGTTTGGGATTCCATCTACACATCTGGTCACACCATTTGAGATTCCAAATAGAAAAACTACCCTCAAAATGTGTTTTGAACTGTGCAAAAATTCAAGGGACAATTTACTTTTCCGTTAGAGAAGTAAGATGGTGGCTTTCACACGTGTGACTAAACTTTCTCTTTAATTCAGAATCTCCTTGAATTGCCTCTCAGTGCACAGAACATTAAGGGAGGCCTTTGCAGTTGTTTTGAAGTGACTTTTAGAAATTTAGTTGTATATCCTGATATTTTAGTTGGCATTGTTCTGAGGAGAACTTCTAGTGGAAATCAACATGGAACAATCAATATCTACAAAGCTTGGCAAGTGGGTCTTTCTTAATAGAAAGTCCCCTCCCCCACCTTTTTAGTTTGACATTTCGCTGACTAGTACATACTACAGGGCAGAAGCAAGTGATGACCAAGTATTTGGGTCCCTGCCTCCTGCTCAGTAGGGCTGGAAGGGAGCTCCTGGCTTGACCTCGGCCTGGTACGTCCGGACTGTTAGAGGCAGAGGAGTGAACTTGGGAGTGAACTAGTAGTTATAAGATCTTTGTCTCTCTTTGCCTTTCATATAAATGAAAAATAAACTTTAAAAAATAAGTTTATTCTATTACAAAGCACATTTGAAATTCATGCATATGATTCTTTTGTAATACACATTTTCCATGTTCTTAAAGTCCCTTATATACATAAATTTCAAATTTCTAGGCTCAAAAATAAGCATCTCTTTTAATGCCATTTCCCACAAACTTTCTGAAGCGACTGCATGTATACACACATGAGCTCATACACATATGCACACATACGTGCATCGGTACAGATGGGTACACAACACTCCTCTAAGGAAAAACAAGAAAATGATGCAAGCAAGATAGCATTACAGGAGAATTATTATGTGTTTGGGGACAGCTAAATTGAGAAGCCCAAGCAACGTTTAAAGATTCAAAACAATAGCATTTAGCATGAAATCTACTTTTTATCATCCTTACCCAGCCATCAGAATGAAGGAAGACAGTGTCCAGCTGTAGCAGTAGTTTGGTAGCAGGAGAATTAGAAGTAAAGGTACCAGTGCCTGAGGGGTGGGTCATGAATTAATAATCGCTGTGTGGCGGATGAGCCCCGTCAGAAGAACTGAAAATGAGGAAGTTGCCTTGCAGAGCGCTATCAATCACTCAGTGACCATAACTTCCAGTAATTAGTGTATTTTATGGGCCTTTGCTTCAGTGGCTCGAAAGCACATATGCTCCAGTCACAGCTAAACTTTGCCAGAGTAATATTCCAGGATGATTTATCCCCCTGCTGCACTGGGATCCAACCCTATATTAGGTGAAGATTGTGAACTAAGCTGCAATAAAGTGTAAGTTTAGGTACAGTTTGCCCAGGTTGAGACCTCCATGCATCACGCTCTTCAGCATTCTTGCAGAAGCTACAGCAGGCGGTCATTTTTAACAGGGAAACAAATAACACAATTAAAGGAACAGTGTTAGGATATTGTGCTTGTGAATTACTAGTGCCCTCTCCTCGTTTAAGTGTCCACTGTAATAAGCCCATTTGTAATT